>NC_061506.1:354940-654940 GCF_022539355.2 Hippoglossus stenolepis | reverse complement strand
CTGAGCGCTGAGGGGGATGAGCTCTTGTGAAAGAGGCGTGGGCGGAGGAAAGACACGGCGTCAATTAGCTGGATAGAAACGCAGATTGATGGTTTTTCTTCCAGTGGCAGGTGGGAGAGCTCAGAACGTCCCCTCGGGGGTCGGCCGGGGTCACGCCCTCGTTTCTCCGCCGCCTCGCCGAGCTGCAGTTACAGTAACTCTGAATTTATTCATGAAAAGCTTTTAACGGCCGAGTCGGGCCTGAAGTGCTTCACTGTGAGAGGAAGAGAGGGGGGGGGGGGAGCTCAGTGGGAAGATTCAGGACGTGAGACAACTTAACAACCTGGTTTTAAAAAGTCCTGAAAGCCAATCACACGTCTCCTGAGGTGATTCTCTGGATATCAGGAGGAACTGGTCTCATCCACATGCAGCTGTGCAGACGCTCGCCTCAGTGTTCGACTCCTCAGGTTGAACCTGAGAAAATACACTTCTCCTTTGGTCCCAGTGTCTGCTGGTAGAATCCCAGTTGGACTGATGTGCAGTGTGTTAATGGAGAGAAGCTGCAGGTTGAGACGTTTATGGACACTTGTGTCTTTTAGTTTAAAGTCTGAGGACGAAGAGACGCACGGGTCACACTGGAAAAAGATGTAAAACTTGAAACCTGTTTTCTCTGGTTTTAGAAAACTTTGTTATTATTATTTTTAAATTGTGCGCTCCAAGAAAAAGTTAATTTCTAAAGTCCCTGGTCTTGCTTGACTCTGCGGGTCGAACGTTAAAGGTTCAGTTCCTCTTTTCGTCAGGAAGCCGCCGCACGTCCTCGAGAGAACAAAGAGGCAACAAGTCAAGAGAAGTCATTTTATCTGAAAGGCAGAAAAAAGACGAAACAAAGGGTGACAGATGTTTCTTTTTTTTTTGAAGTGCACAAACGCTCTCAAGTGGCGTTTGAATCTCGTGGCCTCGCGGTCGCACCAGTTGCATCGCGACCACATCTGAAGCGCTGTGCGACAGCCAGGGATGTTTTTACACCGATCACATTACAGGGTTGGACGTCCCTGCAGTGATCTGTTGGCCCAACACACACAAAGTCCTAATCTGCTTTAAGAAACTCCGACAGAGGAATATCGCCTCAGAGATTCTTCCAGGATCTGAGTATGTTGTGGAGCTGTGACTGGAGCGCGCTCGGCGACCCTGCGCTGGTTTCACCCTCCGCTCACGTTCAAAAAGAGCCGGAGAAAGAAAGTTTGTCCTCAAACTCAACGCGGTGAAAAGGCAGGTATCTGGTGTCCTCACTTAAAAGGTGAAAATCAACCTCTGTGCCTTCAACAGAGCTCGCCATTGTCTGACGCTCTACAAAAGCCACCTTCCTAAGACAGAGTTTAAAGCAGCTCGGAGCAGATCGAGTTACGATGTATCTGCCGCGCCGCTGCCAAGTTTTCAATTGTGTTTCATGTCGGTTTTCAGAAGGAACAAAGCCGGCTACAGTTGAACTGCGGGTTAAGAAGAGAGCGGAAGGGAAGAGATGGACACTCTGATATATTCCTGCTGCATTCTTCACCACTATGAAAGTAATCTGTGATCAAACACACACAAAAGTGACTGGAAGGTGTGTTGTGTGGCCGCTGCAGCTCCGCCCACTTCCCTCGATGACTGCTGACGTGGAACAGGAATCCTCGAGTCCACGGTCCTCTTGTCCTCTGGTCCCCTGGTCCTCAGGGCCTCCGGTCCTCTGGTCCTCCAGTCCTTGAGTCCTCTGGTCCCCTGGTCCTCCGGTCCCCTGGTCCTCCAGTCCCCTGGTCCTCTGGTCCTCTGGTCCCCTGGTCCTTGAGTCCTCTGGTCCTCCAGTCCTTGAGTCCTCTGGTCCTCCAAAGATTTAGTTTGTGTTTCAATCACAGGTTTAATCCCCAAAACATTAATATAAGTTTCAAACACTGTAACTTGCAAATGGTTCAACAGTTCAAGAGTCAGAATGTAAATAGCTGCATGAACTTCTTGTTTCTTTCATTTCAAGGATTAAACTTAAATTCAGAAAGTTAATTTGTGTCTCGGTAAAGGTTTGATTCCTTCAACAGTCAAATAATAAACCTTAAAAGGAGAAAATGGTTTAATTTCTGCAAGTGACATCAGTCTTTTCATGCTAAAGTTGAAAGTAGCTCAAAGAATGAACTGATGTAAAAGTCTTCGTCTCAAACCCTGAAACAGTTTCTCAGTTTCTGCAGCAGCTGAAAGTTTAAAGCTGCAAAGAGTCGAGTTGAACGATCGAACGTTTAGTTCAGAGGATCCGTTCCTGAAGTGGTTCCACCTGTGACTGACTGAAGCTGATCCAAACCTGAGATTCATCCCATTAACACAAGTCATGTTTTAAAGAGGAGGTTTCAACATGTCGATGTGTAACAGTGTGAGTGAGGGGAGAAGGATGAGTGTCTGGACAGACTGACGCCGTCGCTGCTCGAGCTAATCAGGACTTAGGTCCTGACGGCTGGAGGATGAATTCCTTGATAGATGATTAATCTGTGATAAGATTTTAATGGCTTAATGTTGTTCCTATTAATCTGCTAAGAAGCGTCTTTGTACTGATTTGATCAGCAGGACCGACGCATCACTTTAATTAATCACCCCGGGGGTGTTGTCCTGCAGCCATATGACTGCGGAGGACGTCCTCCACACGCCGCTGTCCCCCCGACAAGGACACATCTCAAACTGACCCTCCTCCGTGTCCTCTGCTGGGACGTTGGTTCATCTCATGTCTGAAAACACTCAATCTTTTGTAATAGCAGAAGTGAAATTACCTTTATTTAGTTTTCCTAAAAGGAACTTTGTATTTTTTCATAAGGGTGAAATGTTAAATAAGGGTTGAAATGATTATTTTAGAGAAACATAACTCGCCCACAGGAGGTTGTGCCTGGTCTGGAGTCAGCGTTTAGGACACTGATGTATTGGATGTGCAGTAATCTGGGCCACGGCATTAACCAGCGAGGATTATCTGCATCCAACGACTCCTATGCTTTCACACATGACAACAACCGGCCGCAGCAAACAAACAAACAAACAACGCATGCAGACGAGATTAAATCCCCCGTCTGTGTTTAACGTACAGTTCAGCGTCTTATGTCCGCACCGTCTGCGGCTGAGCTGCAGGGGATTTATCTGAAAATGAAACCAAAACAGACCACGGCCCAGGTTGGATCGTGTTCTGGAGTCGGAGACATTTTAAAATGTAGGGTTTACGTCCTAAGATCACAGGAATCATCTAAATTCACTCTTTGGGTTCAAATCAAAAGATTGAAGACACATGGATTAAATTGGTGATTGTGTGTTAGAACCTGAGGTCAGAATTTCAGATTAAATTCAGAATTCAATCACAATTATGAGCTAAAACTGACTAAAGCCAAAATGTCTTAGAAAAACAAGTCAGACTGAGTTTTTCTCTCAGGTCAAACATGACGTCTTATCTTAATTATTTAATTTATTTAAGTTGTGGCATCGTTGAACGCTCCTCGTTCAGAAAATGTTTTTTAAACGACAACTTGATATAAATTACAGGCTTGAACCTGAGTGAAGTTGAAGTTCTGAGTCTGTGCAGCTGAGATCCACATCAAACTGAAACCACGTGAAAGTGCAACTTGAATACAGAAGCAGACATTGACATTGTATTGACTTTGTGTCGGCTTTAAGTGTGGGTGTGGTGTGTCTGTGTGTGTGTGTGTGTCTGTGTCTGTGTGTGTGTGTGTGTGTGTGTGTGTGGTGTGTGTGTGTGTCTGTGTGTGTGTGTGTCCCCGGTGAGATAAAGACCCCTTCGTGCCGAGCGACTCGCCTCAGGCCCAACAAAAGCCTCTAATGCAGATTTAGATTTTCAATCCTGCTCCACAATTCTGTTTGTGTTGACAGGTCAACAAGCATCCAGCAATCTGTTCCTCCTTTAAATCACTCCTTAGAAGGAGGGAGGAGGAGAAGGAGGGAGGGAGGAGGAGGAGGAGGAGAAGGAGGGAGGGAGGAGGAGAAGGAGGGAGGGAGAGAGGGAGAAGGAAGGAGGGAGGGAGACAAGGCTGAAGGAAGGGATGAGAAGATGGAGATCAGAGGAGGAGAGAGGTGAAGGAGGAGAGCAGAGAGAGGAGGAGAGAGGCCAGGTGATACTGAGGAGAGGAGAGAGGCCAGGTGATTCTGAGGAGAAAGAGGGAGGAAAGGGGTGAAGGAGGGAGGAGGAGAATGAAGGAGGGAGGAGCGGGTGAGGAGCAGATGAGTTGTGGTAATTACTGCAGCCTGCAGACTGTAACTAATCCTTAATACTCCTCTCTGTGCACAAGCAGCTTTTTGAGATCTGCTACCAAACCACTGCAGGTTGTCGGTTTGATTCCCAGTGAGCACACAGTGTTCTTTCCATTGCTCTGACAGGAGTTTACCCGACAACCTGTGGGAAGCTCATCAATCACTAATCTAATCCAATGATATTTGATTAAATTAGTGATTATGAATTAAAATCATCAACTTTAAGTAAGAATTTCAGATTAAAATCATAAAACGTGAGTGAATTTTCAGATTTTCATGATTTAGCTTCAGATTACAAAATAAAATTCACAGTTCTGGAGAGTACAGTTTGCTTGGTGTGACCAGGATGTGTCCAGATGTTGGACAGCTGGATTCAGAGCATCTGAGGTATGGATCTTCACAGGTTCTCAGACAGGTTCTCTGGGATTAGCACAGGATGCTAAGTGATGCTTAAAGCTAAAGGAGTGATGTTTAACAGGAAGTGTGGAGGAGCTTCTTCAACCGGGGAACAGGATCGAACATGTGTCACTCAGGCGTCACTCAGGTGTCACTCAGGCGTCACTCAGGTGTCTGGAACATGGCGGCTCATCATGTGATCATGATCTCACAGCGGAGCAGGAATGAATGTTTCCTTCCTGCAGCTGATGAAGACGATGTTTTTTAATGGGTGATTGGCGTTTCTCTCTCCCTGCTCCTCTCTCCTCTTCCTCTCTCCTCCTCCTGTCTCCTCCTCTCTCTCCTCTCTCCTCCCTCCTCCTCCTCTCTCCTCCTCCTCTCCTCCTCCTGTCTCCTCCTCCCTGACCTCTCGGCCGTCTCCTGGCGCGTTGTGCACAGTGATTAAAACAGCTGATAATCCCTAGTTTCTGCTGGTGGAGTAGATTTCAGCGACGGGGCTGGACCCGGGCCTCTGACCCGCTTGCCGTTCGAATGGCGAGCGGGTCAGAGGCTCCGGGCTGGACCCGGAGCCTCTGACCCGCTCCGCTCGCCGTTCGACCACGAGCTCTGTTATTTCTCTTTCCTCTCTAACCTGAAATGCCCGAGTGTTATGAATGAAAATGAGATTCTGGCATCAGTGAGCCGGCGCTTCTTAAGCCCTCCCTGCTCTGCTGGGGCCCGGGGGGCCCGGGGGGCCCCGCGGAGCCCCTGTCATTCCCACCTGGGGAGAACAATATCCCAAGATCATCTTAGTGTGCTTCCCAAAGGCTTTGGTTAACAGATGGTTCCTCAAATCCCCTGGTTTCCTCCCAGCTTGAACATGTTTGTGTGATCCTGCCCTAAAAACCACAAGAATAGAGCTGTGTTTTGGTCCCGTCCTCGCGTCCTCCCGTCCTCGCGTCCTCCCGTCCTCGCGTCCTCTCGTCACGACCTTCCACGCTGGTTTTGCGGTTCACTGTTCACAGACGAGGACTCGATCAGATTCAGACGCTAAGTGATGTACTTTTTAGGAGGGGGTGGGGGGTGAATGAAAGGGACAACAAAGAAGAATCTGATGACAAATTTGCCGTCATTCTTCAGTTTCCTCCGTAACCTCTGAGGCCAGATCAAACGCTGTGGTTTCATGGTTAGTGACTTGGAGAGCCCGTCGATCGTTAGGCGTCGGGAGAGTCCAAACCCGCCTGTCTTCACTCATCTCTTCAAAAAGCAAACTGACAACAAAGAAGAGAGAAAGCGATGCCAGATCCGACTCCTCTTCTGCTCCCGGCCGGTCCGTCGAGCCGCGGGAGAATCCTGCATAATCGTACATCACGTCTATTGTTGCTGCGCTCGCGGCTCATGATATCACATTTTGAACTGGCTGCCAGATTCTCCCCCCCCACCCCCCCACCGCCGCGGCCTCCAATTATGATAATTCAAACTCCCGGCTCGCTGGAATTTGACTTTGTCTGCCCAGTTTCCCACAATTCACCTCTGCTCTCAGGCCAACACGCAACGTATTGTGCTGCCTGTTTGTTGCTTTTCTTCAGTAACATAAGCTCCGTGTTGTGTATTCTCTCTGCTAATGGACGTTTGGCAGCAGTTTGCTACACAACTGCTCGAGTGGGAAACTGCTGCGAGCGGAGAATTAGAAACCGACACGTCTGAGGAAGCAGCTTTTAATAAAACACAGGAAGTGTTTAGAAAAATACACGTCTGATGAGTTGTGTTCACGCCAGAGACTGAAAATAAAGATGGACGTCATCACAAGTGAACTCAAAATATACGAATATACAAATCTTTGACAGACATTTATTTAACGTCTCCTTTGCTCCATGTCCCATCTGCTAACATGGAGGAGGAGGCAGGCTGACCTATACTGCAGGGGAGGGGGGGGGTGTCCACTTCTCTTCCACTTTAATTATAAACTGTTGTGAAAATTCATTTCTCCAGAAACTGAATCTGTCACGACACCAGTTTATTTTTAACATCCTGAGCCTCCTCATCACGCTACATGTGCCTGGGAACCATGTGAGTGGCGTGTGTGTGTCTGTGTGTGCGTGTGTGTGTGTCTGTGTGCGTGTCTGTGTGTGTGTGTGTACACATATGTGCCTAATGAGCAGTGATCAGGGACAAAACAGGTTGTTGATGATAACTGGATGACGACATCTCCATCAGTGAATCCCTCCTTTGTTCCCGCTGACGACTTAAGAGGCAAAAGTTGCCATTGTGCGTTTTTCCAGGTCACTTCACACATATTTACCGAAGAGGCTGCGTGAAACAAAGGCTCCTGATTATCTGCTCGTCATCGCCGCCTTAATAGACTAATTGTGCTCGGGTGTTGGCTGCGTGGTGATAAGCCCCTCCCCCCCCACACAGCCCTCCCACCTCCTGCAGCCAATTATTTCATTATCAGCGCCGGGGAACGCCACCCACGCTGCTGCCGCTGCCGCTTGGAAAGCTGCCGTCGTGCTTCAGTTTTCCAGCAACACAAAAAGAGCATCAAGCTCCAGGAAAATACAAAACATGTGGAGCGATTTCCTGAGCCAAGAAAAGACCAAGATGCAGAATGAAAATCAGACGTATTCACATTCTGAGTCTGAACGTGTTCACGTTAACTCAGAGCAACGCTGACTCATTAGTGTGATTTCACAATAAAGCACAACAAGTTTTATTTTGATCCTGAACGTCTCAACCTTGAGTTTCCACGTCAGGTTCAGGAAACTGTAAAAAGCACAAATCTGTGATAAATCTTCATGTTCTCATCTGTTCATTACATTTGTGATTGTAGACATGTTGACGTCGGTAGATCGTCTGTGGGTGAAAAGCCGGAGCTCAGGATTTACGCGAGTCTCTGAGGATCAGTCTGAACCCAAGAAGAAGAAGAGGAGGTTCGTCTTCATGATGCTGATGAGAGAGAAACGCGTCATGGAGCTTGTGATGACGTGTGAACATTCAGGAAGAGTCTTAGCAAAGCTGCAGAATTATAGAATTATAAAAAAGTATTTTCAGCTCTAGGTTTGGTGATTATTCTGAATATTTGAACAGAAACGACCGTGTCAAAGATCCCTTCACAACACCAGCTGATCGGTGAAGCTCCGTCATGTGACCGCTCCTCTCAGGTTAAGTATTTCAGAGCATGAAGTTCACTTCAGGCAAATATCAACACGCCTCCTTCTTGTCCTGTTGTGAAATGGACAGGTGGAGCGTGGCGCTGCTGTCAGCGCAGCGCGGTCACAGCCTGGGCCGCCTGGATCTTTTATCATGGCCGCGTATGAAAAGCGATACAGCGAAACCACCAGCGTGAAGGGAAAGACGTGGCAGGTGTTCTGTCATCCCTGACGTCTCCACACCTGCGGGGGCAGCGAGGCACCGACGCCCTGCTCGTCTTTTCAGCGGCGCCTGTCAGCGGCCGAGGTCTTTTCAAAAGCTGCGCCGCTCCGTCCCGACAGCAGCTATTGTTCGGCGCAGCCCACCTATTCAAAGCAGGGTGGAGGGAGCTGCCATTAATAAAAACTGCCTGTCACTGCCTTTAGAGGTGGGACGCAGCATATAGAATTCAACCTACGACCTTATGTGCTGGTGAAAGGGTGGAGCGACCGACTGTAGAACTGACTGATGTTTCCTTCTTCTGATGAGTGAGTTTGTCAAAGATCTGTAAAGTTAAAAAGTCCTGAAACTCCTCGTCCGGCCTTCGGTTGTTTTGTCCAAATCCGTAAACGTTCAGAAGACGAACACAACTACGCAGAGTTCGGACAGAAGGTCAAGAATGAGTCTTAAAGTCAAAAGCTGAGGTCGACATTTACTACACGCATTGGAAGATATTGACCAATCGCAGCAGAGTTGGTTTTGACAGGGGGGGGGGCCTTAAAGAGACAGGAGTGTGTTTGAGACAGAGGCTGAAAAGAGGAGCTGCAGCGATGGACACTAATTAACATGTTTCCTTTAATGGTGTCGGATTTACATGAAGAGACGTGAGGAGACATCTTGTTTAAAGTGGAACAAATACAGACTAATTTGTTTACTGATGCAAAAACAAACAGACGGAGACGGACGAGGCCAAGAAAACATCAGCCAGCGTTTTACAGAAGCGTCTTAATTCAACGCTCTTGAGTTAATTCCAGCTGAAAGCAGCTAAATGTCCCTGATAATTTACAGTAAGTCCAGTACAATACAGTTCAGACAGGAAACGGGAGCGTAAACATCGATTACGACTAAAAGAAGACAGGTCCCGAGCTTCCACAGCGAGCAGCCGCGTGTCCAGCCACAACAAAGACGCGTCCCGTCCCCTGTGAAAGCTGCCACGACCAGGCCAACATGTTGCACTTGGCCGAGGCTCCGAGTCCACACAGACAGAAATTAGTTTTCCGCGGCGCCGCACGACTCGAGTGTGGCCCTTTGTGCGCCCTGCTGCGCATCACCCGAAAAGGCTCAAGCTGTCAAAAAACGTTATATCTCTAAGAGGAGTCGGGCCCCGCGCGCCGCTCTGCTTTCTGTGAATATCCATGGCCAGTGCCAGGCAGCGCCGCGCCGGGAGAGCTGCGAGTGCATGCGCCAGTAATTAGATGCAGTTTATTGTCCGCACAGGGTCAGTGGAGTGAGATTTTGGGGCTTTACTGCTGCTTGAGCGCGTCGATTCACCACTGACGCTGATAGGAACCCAGCAGGGGGCCACTCCAGTGACGTGAGTGTGTGTGTGTGTGTGCAGGAGTACATTAAGAGAGAGACCCCTCACACACACACACACACACACATGCATGCACACACACATTATTGTGCTCCCAGTCATGCGATGTCCCATCTCACAGCATCACTGAATTGCAGTGTGAAGCACAGCGGGGGGGCCGTGACATCCTCCGCTGCCCACAAAGCTCATACTCCTTATTTAGCGTGTGTGTGTGTGTGTGTGTGTCATACCCAAGTGAGGGAGGAAGTGCTAGAGAGTATGTGTGTACGTGTGCGTTAACGCCCCATGAATGTGCTATGAAGGAGTGTCAAGCGTTCACAAAATGCCTGAGTGTGTTGTGTGTGTGTGTGTGTTATGTGTTGTGTGTGTGTCTCTGCACTCTGGTTCCTGCTCTTCACCTCCTCAAAGCAAAAGCTGAGTGGAGCTCGTCAGTGTCCTCACGTCGCCTCGCCCTCTTCCTCACTTCTCTGTGACATCACCACCTTGAGGGGGAGGCCGTGGCGGGGTGGCGGTGGCGGCGGTGGCGGTGGCGGCCACATTCAGCGTCAACACAGACACGCTCCTCTTCTGAGTCACGTGATGTCAGAAAACCAAGATGGCGGCGCCCGTATCCGAGATATGTTGGCTTCATGTTTGTCACTAATGGTCTTTATATACAGTCGCTGATCATCTTTATATAAAGTGAAAAAAGGAACTTTTTCTATTTTCTCCTTGTATAAAACCTTGAATCGTCCCAGAAGCAGCGAATCCTCAGAAACACATTTGTCCCTGTGGACAGATTCCTGACGAGTCCTTGTGTCCTTGTGTCCTTGTGTCCTTGTGTCCTTGTTCGTTCAGCTTCTACATGAACTTGTCACAGATCTGTACACGAACATGAATGCTCGTGTTTGTGTGGCTGAGCCCTGAGCTGCAGGGATCAAACGTCTCTGCTCTGGAACATAAGGAATCTCCACGCAGAGACAATCCAGGACAGTCTTTTGTCCCCGTCTCATTGTCCCCCTGCATGCACGCCTGTTTATTACATTGTCCTCCCAATCGCTTATGGAAATTGGCCTTTTCCAAACACAAAGATGAGCCGTGTTGAGTGAAAGCAGCGCTCTCTGCCAGGACCTTTTCATCCCTTTGTGCGACCAGCGAGGGCCGAAGCAGTAACGGTGAAAGAAGTGATTTTTAAGTGCATCTCCGCTGCCCCCGCGCTTCCCCTCTTCACCAAACTGTCACCGCTGCCAATTCTTTCTTTCCCCGTTTCTCTAATAAATCAGCAGATAACAGGCGTGACCGCTGCCTGTTGTTTTCCCCGGGTAAACAGTTTAAAATGAATTTTAACTGGCCCGGCCTGGGAATACATCTCTTATTATGAATGTCAGCTTTGTGCAGCGGATAGTGGATCGGGGTGCCATGCCAAAGGAGTCCCGGGCAATCAAGTCCCCTCATCGAGCCTGTGGGCCAAACAAAAGCCTGCACACAATCCCGCAGGCGTTAGCTATGCATGCTTTCCAGTTGCCGTGGTTAGGACGGCTCGGTCCGGGGAGGTGGGGGGGGCGGACATGAGGGACGAGTCTCTGAAATGATCTTTGTGTTTCTGACTCTGTTACAGTCCCACCTTAAGGTCTGGAACTCCCCCACATGAGAAGGTGGAAACACAAACAGCTGAGAGGTTCAGGTGCGTTTCATTCCTCCTCGCGTGTCAGCGTTTCTCTTCTTATCCAGTTTGAAGTCACTTCCTCAGTCGTCACACGTCTGGATCTGAAGTTTCCACAGAAACGAGCTGAGCAAACGTTAGCGGCAGCTCGACTCTCAGCCAATCAGAGACGAGTCAGAGAAAGCGTCTGAGGAGGATCCAGATCAAATCCTCCTGAACCATCAACACTGGAGGGAGAAGACTACAACTCCCATCATGCCTCACGGCTGCACCACCGCTGACAGACAGCTGGCATCAAACAGGATTTAATAATCTCAAATACAGATGCAGAAAATCCAAATGTAAAACTTTTCTTTCCACAGTTTATGTGCAGTGAAACGGCTGAAGACAAACTGACCTGTTGTTGAGCAATACGAGTTTCACCAGCTGCTGTTGAAGGTTGTGATGAGTTCGATCCTGACATGTGACATAACGAAGATCTTTTGATTGACAGGACAGTTTGGAGAAGATGTTGAAGCGAACCTGCAGCTGCTGCCTGGACTCAGGTCTCCTCCGCCCTCGTCACCAGCTCAACCAGCAGGTTAATATATTAATATTACATTAATAATCCTCAACCAGAAGATGTTTAGTTTTAGATATTCTTCTGAACCCTGGACTTTGTATTTCTATTTCTTTATTTGTAAAGAGAGTCGTACAGGAGAGAACAGGTTCTGTACTGAGAACCACCTGATGAGTAATTTGTTTTCCAAATCAAAAGCACAGAATCCAATATGTTTCATAAGAAGCTGAAGTGTGTAAAGTGTGTGAAGTGTGTGGAGCTGGTGTAAAACTCCTGGATGACGTCCAGCCTGTTTCTCACGTTGGCTCCGCAGAGTGAAGAGTTCAGCGGCGGGCTGAGTCGCCTGCTGGGCCATTTATTTTTGTCAAATTGTACTAATTGTGATGTTTGTGCAGCCTATATGATAATTCTGCTTTCCAGAACAATACGGCTAATAATGGGTGTAGAGGGGTCATGGGAAAGGCAGGGTCTCTGCCAATTAGTGTGTGTGTTGTGTGTTGTGTGTGTGTGTTGTGCACGTTTAACCCTGTGTTTTCCACGTATTCGTCCCATGTTGCAGCACAAGCCTGAGCAGGAGCCGTCGTGAGGCCGTGCACACAGTGACACCACCCGGGAGGGAGCCGGGGCCGGGGCTGCAGTAAACTTGTAGACCCCTGGTTCGTCAGGCGGCGCACAGATAGATTATCTATTCATCGGACGCTTTATGGTCCCTTTCATGTCTTGTTTGCCCACATTAAAGCGCAGCAATCAGCACCATGTGACGCGTCATTATAGTTTCGGGGACACTTGAGCGCTTGTTGTTCTCTTTCCAGACCGTTGCCTCCTGGATCCATTTGAACTTGTGTCGCTGCAGCGTGTTCCTGTAGAAACCGCGACAAATAAGTTGTTCCGTCCGCGGCATTCTGCGGCGGACATCTGCTCGTATAAACAGGATCAGTGACATGTGCACACGCCCCCGGGGCTCGTCCACAGACCTCCTCTGCTGAGTCAGAGCCCAGCGCTGTGTGTTGTGGTTGCTGCTGCTCAGGGGTCACCTGCTCCGACACACGGAGGTAAGAGTCAAGGAGGGTTTACGTTTATAGAACATTCCACGAGACCTAAACATATCAGACAGGAGGACGTTACAGGCACGAGCACATCAAATACAACTGAGTGAAACGTTCAAATGGATTCAACAAGAAGAGAAACATTATCGTAAGAGCTGGATTTAATATAGTAGAGTTACACAAAGTAGAAAGGACAGAAATATTGATTCAGCAATAAATTAAATTAAATGAAGGCGTCCTCTTCAACCACAGGCTCATCAAAAAATATGAAAATATGTCTTCAGTTGTTTTTAAAAGAAGTTGAACTTAAAGTCTGAGACAAGATGCTGCACAGAATTACTTTAATGGGACTTTGTTCTCAGTAAGACGTCAAACTTTCAGGACTAAATACAGATTCACATGATGCAAGCTGCAGATTTTAATTTAAGTGACTTGTTCAGTAGTTGTTTCCTTCAGTTTGCAAACAAAGCACATGAGGTCTAAGTTTGTGTGTCTGCACGTAGGTGGAGGGTTCCAGACCCTCTGTATCTGCCCCAGCGAGGCCCTGCAGGTCTGAGAACCTCACGTCATGAGGTCGAGCTCCAGAGAAGGAGGGATCCACATTTACAGTTCCTTCTGCTGAGGAGATCTGTCTCTGAGGACCAGGCTCACACACAGAGGACAGTTAGTACAATGTCCACGTGAGTGTAAACAGAAGGTGGAGGTGGACGACTGGTCACGTCTCATTTCCCTCAACATTCAAAACGCTGGTTTAATCCCTGAAGACAAAGACCTTTCTGATCCGCTGCTCATGTTGTGAACATCAGGTCAATTTCAGAGGAAAGATTGTGCTTCCAAATTAAGAGACGAGAACTAAAAGTAGATTTTCAAGTTGCTGAAAGACCAAAGTCTAAATATAAAGTGAGTTCTTTGACTTAGTTCTGTGCAGGAACCTGGACTTTCAAGCTGTTGCAGTTTATTTAGGACGTAACATCATTTCTCTGGAGGATAACGACAGATTTAGCAGATAAGGTCCCAGCTGGGCCTCGTACCTCACGTGCTGCCTGTCCCTGCCTCTCGGCAGCGGCAGGCAGCGGCAGCTCTGCAGTGTGGCAGCGTCCTGCAGGACCGTGGGAGACAGATTCTAAACAAACTGAAGACCAGGACTCAGACGATGTGGTTTTAATTATCAGCCTGGTCTCAGATCCATCTGCATCCCATTGGAACCATTTCTCCCTCAAATCATTATCTGTGGAACATTTAGGAGATATTTGCTGAGGATTATTTTTCCATTAGCAGAAAATGTAAACCCTTCATCGCACGTGTGTGCTTTTATTTTGGCGGTGTGCATACCAGCTGATTTATCCCGTGCAGGAAGCAGAGGTGCGTCTCCGTGTCCTTGAGACATCGACTGTATGTGTAAACCAGGCCCGGCGCTGCCGGCGCTTTCCCACGCCGCAGATGTTTGGACTCCCCCGACCTCCACAACAAGACGATTCTCACAAACCGCTGCTGATTTTCAGAAACAGATCTCAAAACAAAAGGAGCAGAGGCGAGTGTGAGCGTCTGTAACCTTGCTCACTATCGTCCTTTCCTGTGAGAAGAGACCTGGGTCCACAGAGAAGCTGCTTTCCCACTCTGGTTGTTTCTGTGTTTTCTCTTTTGTTTCTCTTCCTCCTTCTCTCTCTTCTGCAGCTTCTCTGTCAGTTAGACATGTCGTCTTCCTGTGTTTTACCATACGGGGATGTTTTAGATTTGTGTTTTCCTCTCTGTTATCTGCTCAGTAACAACGGAGTGCTGCGTTAACCCCTCGCAGAGAGCAGCATGTCATGTTAATCTTTGGAAATCTCCCCCATCTCAGGGTAATTGCTGAGGGGAAACAGTGTGTGCACACTCAGCCCAGCAGTTGTGGTTTGGCTGCGCCTGAACGTGCTGAATCGTTTTGTCCGTTGCCAACAGGTCGGTGATGAACTGCAGAATAATCAGCGCCAAAGAAAAAGTTCAGGAAAGCTTCTCTTAAAGTTTTAAATCCCTCGTTCGATTCTTCTTTCAACTTCTCACTTTATGTGTTGACCTCTGTGACCTCAGCGGCAGCGGCGCTCCGTTTCAACCTGGGCTGAGGTGGTCAAGCATAAAGGTCAAGGCTAATTCAAGGTCAAATAGATGTGACCTGATAATCATCTACCTTGTGTCCGGTGGCGGCGGCGGCGGCGCTGCCTGGCTGCCTTTAACGAGGAGAGGGGCGGGGCCTTCCACTCAAAGGCTTTTATTGTTGTGTTTGCAGAGCGAGAGCCTGAAAGGACGGAGATAACTGGAGAAGTCATCTTTCATTGACTCACTGATCCTCAGCCGCCGCAGAGCGACAGTTGAAGAAGCTTTGATTCCTTAAGTAGATCTCAAGTGATCAATTAAACCCCCCCCCCTGTGTGTTCAGAGGGAGGAAAAGAGTTCACGAGGAACAGCGAGGCCCCTGAAGTTCAACCACATCTCACAACACGTCACTCCTCTAAATGTGATCATCTTCTTTCCCATGAATTACTCTGTAACCTGTAAATCTGTTCAGTCCTGCAGCAAACAAACCGAAGATGGACGACACGTCTCCACTTCGTCCCAATATCCAGAAAGAAAGCCCAAATATCTCAGTCAGCCTGTTTTTATATCATCAAATAACTGATTCAAACCAAACGCCCAAGAAAACGTGATGTTGACCTTTAAACTTACATCTGGACCTGGAAATCGATCGTAACAATACGATGTGGAATCATTAATTCATGACTTTAATTATTTATGTGACACAGGAACGTTCCTGGTTTCGATTGGAAGCTGGTGGTTACGCTGGGTTACCATGGGAACCCATTGTAGAGCCTCTTTATGTGTCCAATGATTCTGCTGTTCGCTGGATGGTCGTCTTTGTGGTGTTCAAGCCTGAGAGTGTTTCTGCCGACGCGGTGAGAATCCTGAAAGAGTGCACGAGGGCCGGGTCAGGTGAGGGCACTTTGTCTCCATTCAGCCGGGCGATAAAGGCCACCGTGTAAAAGGAGAAAGGCTATCAGATAGTTGGGCCCAGCCACCGTGGCAGAAGTCGAGCGCTCCTGAAAGGCTCCGTCTCCACGCTCCCGTCCTCAGCGTGAGAGAAACCCGGCGTCCTGACGGCGAGAGATGGCTTTTAAAAGGAGCCCAGATTACAGCGTCATACGGCCCAGAGCCGCCCGGAGATACACCCTCCTTTCTTCCCCGGTTGTCTCACTTTCAATCGCTTACAACCACTTTTCCGAGCCATGCTGGGCCGGTCCATGCACAAGCTTGTCAGCGCTTCAATAGCCTTTGTCTCAACAAGATAGGCGGCCTTTGACTCCGTCCCCTGTCTCTCCCTGGATAAATATTTCACCTGTCACAAAGCTGAGCACGCTGTGCCGGCCGCTGTAAGAGGGTTTCCAACAGGGAACATAAAGCAGGAGGAGATGGGGGGTTATTCAGGTTCACATGATGCGTCCCTTTCATCCGGAGATGTACACGCTGCAATTTGCATAGTCTTTCATTGACTTTCTCAGCCTGAAATGTCCCCGTGCTCGTGGTAATCTATTGTAAAGACAACTTAAAACGAGTCCCCGCACAAAGCTTCCTTTTCAGCACGAGCTCCCTAATGAGTGACGGCCTGAAAGAGCAGCCGTCACTTTACTGTAGCTGCAGATCAAAGGCTCCGGTGTTTCCAGGCCGGAGCATCAGTAAACCTCGAGTCTCCTCAACAGCAGCAGCAGCAAGTCCGAGCGACGCACATCCTGCTCGGGACAACGCGTCTCATCTGAGACACGGCCCTCGCTAAGTGTCCCAGGTGCCCCGGAGTCCGGCAGAGCAGAGGGGGGGAGCTCAGCGTCCAGGACAGGTGCATTCTGGGAGCACGTGAGGTGGCATGTTTGAATGCTTCACTTTTACACCTTCGTCTAAACACGAGAAAATCCAGTGGAGGATGAGTTCATGTCCACAGATATTATTCTGACCCTAAAGCAGAGGACTGAGGTGGTCTCAGGTGGACTGAGGTGGACTGAGGTGAACTCAGGTGGACTCAGGTGGACTCAGGTGGACTCAGGTGGACTGAGGTGGACTCAGGTGGTCTGACTGAGCCGTGGGTTCAGCCCGGAGGCGAGCTTCATTTCATTACCAGTTTTCTGCTCTGAGCTTTGAGTCACATTTCATCATGAGCTGATCCTGAAGCTGTTTGATGCTTTAATGAAGTAAAGTAAGAAGAAACAACAGTGTAGATTTAATAAGTGTAGATATAATAGTGTAGATATAATAAGTGTAGATTTAATCAGGAGGATTGAGCTCGTGTGTCTTGAGGATTTTAACCTGAAGTCAGTGTAAAACGTGTGGATGTGTATTTGCAGTATTGTGTCATGTGTTGTTTAGTTCAGGAGCTGGAGACGTGTGTGAGGATCTGAAGTGGACCAGCTCCAGAACACGTGGAGCTCGTGTTCCTCTCGTGTTCCTGCTGAAGATCAGCGTCTCCTGTCGGCGTCCAGCTGCAGACACCGTCCCTAACGACCCTGACTTCATTCAGACCTTTTCCCACATTTGCATTTTCGTGCTTGAGCTGATGTTATTACAGCAACCTCTGGTTCCCAGACCGGAGCAGCGGGCTGCAGCAGCAGCGGCGTCTGGGTCGCACTCTCAGCGTCCTGACAATAGATCCGGACCATGATTGATGAAGACTGTATGTGCGGCAGAGCCGTTCCCAAGCTGGATGTGCTGGGATTCATTTGGCCCATTGTGCAGAGGCCTGTGAGAGCGGAGGGCCGATTCCTCCTGGTTGTGGAGGAGGCAGTGACGAGAGGCTGCTCAGGTCCGACGTGTAACAGCTTGAATTAAACACACATTACGTCCACCCACTAACCTGGAGCCGGGCTGAAACCACCAGGACACGCACTGGGACCAGACGTCTCCTGATCACAGGCAGGAAGCAGCGTTTTGTGATTAACCAGACGAGACACGATGTGTTCATCTGAAGAGAATTAATATACCAGATTCTTTAGTAGTTCAAACTGTGAGTCCAGGGTCCAAACAAAGATGGCTGCTCTGTTTCTGTTAACGAGAAGCAGGATTTATCTTTAAAGAATTATATTAATGTTGGTTTTTATTTCACATTCATCACCACTTCTATGAAATCTCTACATTTATGTGTTGACCAGGACTCAGAACGTAGAGTCGACAGTGTGAGACGTCTACGTTTATTTAAAATCTATGAAACTGTGTGTGTCTGTGTGTGTGTGTGTTCATGATTTCACCTCAGCCAAAACTTAGGTGTGAAACAATGTGAGAAACTCTCAAGTTTCATTTTCAGTAATTTAGTTTTTGTTGTTATTTCATTTTGTCCCAAAGTGAAAGAAAGTGTTGCTTGTGTTGTTTCCTCTGAATCCAGGAAGGAGAAGAAGAAGAAGAAGGAGAAGAAGAAGAGAACCGAGGTGAAGCTGTTCCTGATCCTCAGACTTGTTTTTCAGGTCGGGGTCGACAGGCGTCAGCAGCCTCTCTGCTCCGAGCAGCACAGCAGCGGTGGACCGCAGGCAGCCAGCAGAGCAGCTCTGGGATCAGCAAGTAACCAAAAGGCCGCAGCGCAGACGAGTGGGTGTTTTTATTTGACAGAGCTCTGACCTGTGAGGAGCTTTGGTTCGACTTTAACAATCGCACCACAAAACAAACGCCCACGTTAACAAGACGACTTTAACTCAATGAAAACATTGGTCGGGCCTCGTGGAGCCAATCAAATTGTCCTGAACCGCATTTAAACACGAGAGCTGCTTCAATATGTTGTCATGACGCCGTCCTGTACACAGAGAACATCTGGATGCTGCATTTCAGCATCAGAGTTACCAAATCCCTCACTCCTGCAGGTGGGCGGAGAAAGAAAACCTCCAGCTGTGGTTCGAACCCCAGATCTGGAGCAGTGGAAACCTCAGGGTCCAGAGTGCGACGTTAAGCCGAGGATTAACCATCTGACTTCATCGCCGCCCACGGTTCGTTTAGAGAAGGCTTTCGTTTCACGCTTTTGTTTTCTCTGCGCCGTCAGTTATAGCCGGGAGCCTCCGCGACGCCGAGACCACCGCATGTAACCCCAACAGAGCATTGGTCACGGCGAGTCGCGTTTCATACCCGCGATCCCACCGGTGTCACGGTACCTGAGGAGAAAACAAGCCTGGCAGAGAAATGTGTTAGATGTGGAATTAGAGCACAGGTGAAGAATGTTGGAGTCTTTCTGCAGAAACACAAACAGGACACGGTGGAACCGTCCTGAGCCGCAGCGTCAACACGCCTGATTCCATCGGGTTTATTGTTCTGCTGCAGCGGTGGAGCGGTCCTCGCCTAATCTCATTCTGCTCAGACGTTCTCCTCAAGTCCAATCAGTGTTAGATCGAGATGTAATGATCTGATGCTCTTCACGCTCGTCCTGTGACTTGTTCAGGGAAGTCCAGGGTTGCATTGGGTTCCACCGTGCTACCCACTGTACCACTGTACCACCGTGCCGCCCAACACACAGTCATTCAGCACAAATTGTACTTTCTGCTTTTGTTTAAACCCCAGAGTCAGTTTGACGTATAGGTTTCATCATCTGTGCATTAGAAAGGATGTGGAGCTCAACATGTTTGCAGAATAAACACGACAGTATGTTCACCCGATACGTGTTTACCTTCAGCGTGTTGTCTTTTCCTGACAAAGTTTCTCAACAAAGACCGACCACAGTTTCCATCAGATCCAGTCCCGTGGCCTCAGGGTGGAGACCTGAGGCACTGAGCTGAAGGTCACGATCTGGATCTTCTTCTGCTGAACCCCACGCTCCAGATGTGGTGCTGCACAGAATCCTCCTGGAAGATCCAATGGAAACTGTCGGGCGCTTTCAAGATAAGATGAAAACAAGGGAGGCGACCAAGTGTAGGTAGTTGGCAGGTGATTAAATGATCCGTCACGCGAAGCCGGTCGAGAGAAGAGAGAAACCTTCTGTAATCTGACCCACGTCGTAGACCTGACGCTGCAGGAGCTTCTCTAGGAGCTGCCTCGGTTGATGAGCAGCTGCTCATCAGTGCACCTGAAGCTGCCAGGAGTCCCGCCCCTCGCCAGGCTCTGATTGGTCCAAACCTCTGTCCACACACAGGACAACAGCTGGCAGCTGCTTCACCAGCTTGATGTGATCACATGTTCTCTAGAGAGCCGGTCTGGAAGGAGGCTGGTGAGTCCGTCTGTGTCCTGATGATGATACAGAAAGGATCGGGTGATGAAAAGTCAGAATTACTGGAGATTGTGTTTTCTCGTCATAGCGTTAATGGAACCGATTCTTTTCTTCTGACCCGTGTGGTTGGTCTTCTTCACGCCTCCTCCTCTAACCTCACCTGTCAGTCAACAGCTCGGCAGCTTGTCCAGCTCTGAACAGAGAAAACAGCCTGAACCCCAATGGTCATGTTTGCTGCTGTCAACGCCTCAGGGCTTACAAATGGGAACTGGACCAGAAAGGGTGGAGGGGGGGGGAGCTACCACCCAGGAATCACGCAGAGGCTGAAAACAGGACTGTTCCAAATGCGTCTCGGTGGGGAGCGCTCATGTTTGACAGTTGGATGATACCAAGGGGAGAGCTCTCCACCTCCAGCAGGGCCGGTGCGAGGAAGCTGGAGAAACGAGTCCTGGCACGACACGCAGCGCTCGTCAAGCCCTCGCCAGCGCCATCTTCAGCTTCCAGGGCCACGGGTCGGGCCACGGGTCGGGCCACGGAGGGAACGCCACATCGGGAGACACTGGAAACTCAGATTTTATTCTTTAGCAACATGAACAAGGATCAAGCTCAGGAATCTGTGAGTTAAATAACCACATGAAGGCCGACGACTTGGAACAAGAAACGTTCTCCAGAATCAAACCAGGAGCTTGAAGAGCTGGTTGATTTATTCATTCAGTTATTTGAGCACATTTCAGCAGATTTCTATCAAAACTTTGCACCAAGAATCTGATTCATGAAGAAAAACAAGTCAAACCAAAAAATCACAGAGGGAAATTTAATTCTTGAGACTTTTAAAAGTTGATTTATAGATTTTATTGAGCATTTCTTCACACGTGGTTGATGTCTGATTGCACCTGAAGGCCTCCTTCCTTCCTCTGTCCAGCTCCATCAGCTCTGTCCATCCTCCTCCGCCCTGACTCTGCCCCCTGATGTCTGATGCAGACCGACTGGACGCGGCCGCAGCCTGTGGCGACCTCCACCAGCCTGCAGCCCCCGGGTCGCTCTCTCAATCAGGGAACAGAGCGGGAGACAAGCACCATGCTGAGGCGTGGAGAAAGATCCCCGAGGGCGCTGTCACCCCGTACAACCCCCTGTAATCCTCCTCCTCCAGCACCCCCAGAATCCTGCAGGAGGAGGCTTTGGGGACATTATCCTCCACTCACAGGGAACTCAGCATCTTTTTACCCATAATTTATGAAAAGCTCTTTTATTGAACAAGTAATTTCACACATGCAGGACATTCAACCCGCTGTGTGGTGCATGGAGGTCACGTCGGCATCGAACCGCCGGGTTGAGACTGTTCTCATTCATCCTGGTTCAACCCTGAAGTTCAGAATCACTGATTTAGAGACCTGATCGTTTCCCTCCTTCTTTCTCCTTCTTCCACAGCCGCTCTTTTCTTCCTCTCAGCGATCTACAGAGTGAAAATCCCAGTTTGTCTCCGGAGACGTTTGCTGCTGACGCTCGTCTCCTCGTCACTGAGGCGTCTCGGTCTCAAGGTGCAGAGCGTTTCTCTGGGCCTCGTCCTGACGTCTGCTCCTCAGCCTTCAGAGCTGAATTGACTCATTACATCTGAGATGAGGCCCTCGGTGCAGAAGACGGGGATCAGCCGGGACTGGGGGGGTGGGGGTGGGCGGAGCTCGCTGTTAGTGGCACTTCATTCATCTGGCTTGAGGCCCGCCTTTGTCTCCGTGGCAGGTGCTTCTAATCCCGCTGTCAGAATAAGGCTGGACAAGATGTTTGGACAAGCCCGTGCTTAGAAGCCCCTGTTTCACATACAACACACACACACACACACACACACACACACACACACACACATCCCCCACTCCCACACGTGATATGATCCATACTGCACGCTGCATTCATGCCTGATTATCCTGTGAATGAATCTACACTACGTCACTCATCGCTCCATGGCCGTCATTCACATCCGCTGAATCTTTCAAACATGCACCCCCAAACCAAAACAAGGAGAATTAAAAAAAATCAGCTGTTTCACTGTTTGGTTCCACTTGAGCTTATTTTCCACACGTAGAATCTGCTGTGATGGAACATTTTAGTTTGAATTATCACAATGTTTATTCCATTTTACCACTTTTTCCTCTTTTAAAGCTCTTTAATGTCAAATCGAGCTGAAACCAGGTCGATTTCCTTGTTTCTTGAACTCAGAAAATGTCCAGATACTATTTTCCAAACGTTTGTGACCCCCCCGAAGTTTCTGTATGGATGAATGAAACCTCAGAGATACTGAAGGCTTGAATACGAGAAGCTGTGGGAAGCTCAGAGACAAACTGCTTCTTTCCTCTTCAGGAACTGAGCGACTCTTTTCCATCAAGATCCTGAAGAAACAAATGATGTCAAGTATCAGCCCGTTTCGGTCAAATAGGTTTTTCTGTGGCTGGTTTTGAATGAATCCGAACAATCGTGTCTCTTTCTCCTTTCAGTCCATCTTCCCTCCGGCCTGGTTCCTCCGAGGTGCCGCTCCTCGTCCAATCAGGAGCTCAGACTCTTTGACGACATTGTCTGCGTGTCAGCCCGAGATGAGACGGAGTAAAAAGGCCGACTCACCATCGAGCACTTTTACCTCCGCTCCCTCTCCACCCGCCGCTGATTGAATGTCATCTCCTTGTTCCCTCTGATAATGACGCCATTGATTTTGCCCTCAGGGGTCAAGCAATGACCTCTAAACCACCCCCCCTTTTGTTCCGTCCTCAAGGTTGAAAATCACATTCCGAGCTCACGCCTGAATCAGACTGAGCGGAGACGTGGAGGAGACGTGGAGGAGACGTGGAGGAGACGCTACATCCTTGGGAAGTTTCTTCCTCGGTGCTAACCTGGTTTCTGGTGGTGGTCTATTTTTGGGGGGGAAGAGGGGGCCGCTGCTTTATTTTGGATTCCTGGTGGCCCGGCTGCTCAGCCCCAGGTCTCCGATAACCCAATTTGAGTTGACTTTGCCCGTTCAGGGAGAGCCGGGGCCCGGGGCTACGCACTGTTATAATTCAAGTAATACAATGAAGTAGAACCCCGTGCACACACACACACACAGACACAGACACACACACACACACTCTGCTAATTCAGTTCACTTCTAAAAGGCTCTGTTAAGAGCTTCAGGATCGATAGGAAACATCAACTCCATTTATTCTTTTCTATGAAGGATGAAAAGATGGAGACGCCTCTGTGAACACGTGAAGAGAGAGATGATGGGTTCCTTCCTTTATCATAATTCAAAAGTTGATCCAAACACATTTTATCTGATGTGAGTCTAAACGCTTTTTACATTCATTTGTAGTCTTACAGTACTTCTGCTGCTCTCACGTTTCCAGATGTGAAAACCCAGTGAAATAAACAATCACATGAGATTTCAGAGACTTTAACGTTTCGAAATCTGCATTTTCTGACATGAGCCTTCATCCTCACTCTATGATTTGCACGTGATTTCTTTTCCAATGCGACATCTTGAAATAATATTCAAGTGGTGATAATATTCAAGTGAACAATAACCAGATTGTGTGTTAACATTTAGCCATTAAAGTATTATAATAAACAGCATATTGAGGCTCTGACTCAGGTTCAAGCTGTATCTCCGAGGGTTCCACAGCCGGTGTCCTGAAACAAAGAAGAGGAAGATGCAGACACAAAGTCCCGGTTGAGTCACTTGTGTAAACAGAGCAGAAAGAAAAGAAAAGCTCTGGAGCAGTAAGTAATTATATTATTGTGAAACATCAACTGTTTGTAGAATCTGACCCCGATTGTTCAGCAACAGACTGACCTATATGTGAGGAGTGTGAGAGTCTCAGCGGCGACCAACCAGAGGAGCCACGCGATGGACTGATTGTGTGTTTATGTTCCTGTCGTGCTCACAGGAGAAACCAGCGCAGTTAGAGGACGTCTCACTAAAACAAGCATCAGGACGGTTAAACTAAATATTAACTTGATTCTGAATTGCACCAAACACACGGAGCTCAGTGTGTTGACTCCGTGCAGCAGACATAACAAAGTTCCTCCCTGACTGTGACAGCTCGTACTGAGGGTGTAGAGGAGGATCTCTGAGAGAGCGCGATGAAGAAACCTGTGGCTCATGGTCTTCCTCAGCTGATGGAGCAAACGTTTCCTCCAGGAACCACGTTGAGTTCTCTGGGATCTGATCCCGTCTCCATCACGTTTAACTCTTTGTCAGAAGGTGTAAAGTTTGTTTCTTCGGTCCTGGTGAAGTTCAGTGGAACAAATCCCCGTCTGGACCTCGAGTGGTTCCAGGTCTTCGAGGCCTCGACCTTCTACATGTGATTAATTCCATCGCTCTCAGACCTGTGATACGTGCACTTCATCATGTTCACACCGCTCGTCATCCAACAAAGGAATTTACATGCATGTCCCAGTCAATATTGATTAATATCTTGATTAATGGCCCGCGGCCCCGGGGACCTGTGAGTGTGTGTGTGTGTGTTGCATGTGGCCGGGCGGGTCGGGGGGGGGGGCGGTGGTGTGCTGGGAACTTGATGCTCAGTGAAGGGCTGAGATGTGCTTGCTCAGAGCAATAAGCCATTGTTTGACTTGGCACGGCGCGGGGCACCCCGGGGTCTGTGCCATGAAAGGCTTTCTGTTAGATGCCCGAGTGCTTATTGTTGGAAAAATTGTCCCTCAAAAAATTAGCATAGAAGAATCCAAAATGCATAATGTTCTGCAAATGACAGCTGCTTAGCTGAAACAAAGGAAGCAAAATGGCTTTTGGTAGCGCTGCACTTGTTATGGTAATGAACCCCCCCGCCTGCCTCCACGGGCAGCACCATACAAATCAGGGATTCTTTTTTTAGTTTGCATTGTTGTCCTGCACGTTCCCAAAGTTTGTGAAATTCATCTTTTCTCATAAAAAACTCTTTAGAGTTTGGTGCCCTTCAACGTTTCAGGAGACTGATACGATGAAGTTTGATATTTAAAAGATGTAAATCCAGGTTTAACTAAAGATTTAGGAACAAGAATCTCTGAAAGTGAGTTGAGCACAAATCATGTGAGAAACCTGAGAGTCTCTGTAAATAACAGCTTCTCCTCTGGAAGGCTTGTGGTTATGTCTGAGTGACTCACATGTAAACTTGACTTCCTGAGAGAGAAGCTGTGCTCTGAGAAAAGCTTCCAGCTCGTCTCTCACCGCGCTGCTCGGCCGCTGGTGTTTAGTATGCTAATGTATTCGCTCGGCTAATTCACTGCCGGCCCTGAGAAACAACAACAACAAAAAAAAGTGAGCAGTGAAAGGATCGGGTTTCAGCGGCGCTGCGCGGAGCCTAATGACCAGCAGATTAATCATGGACACGTGGAGCGGAGCCGCCGTCAGCGCCGCTGTTGCTCGCAGCTCGAACATCTTGCAGAGCGAGACGTTCGGCCTGTAGGTGGAGGACTGCACGAGGTTCACATGCACATGGAATACGGACCTGAATTCACAATCTGAGCAATCACAGTGGAAACATGAGGACATGAGCGGCTTCCATTCCAGAGTCTGCACGTGCTCCTCAATGTTCTGGAGGGGAGAACACAAATGTCTGAGTGAGAGTTCAGCAGGAAAATGTCCAGAAAACTCACAGCGAGTTTCAGTCTTGTTCACGAGTTCTGACAGAAACAACGAGGTCACGAATACCAGTTCTTCTAAATGAGTTTCAGTGGCTCGGATCGACCTCAGGGTCTGAGTGAGGAGTTCAGACATCCGGAGGAAGCTCGGTGCAGGACAGCTGCTCCTGGGCGCCGTCTGTTGGAGGTTAACTGGACCGGGACCAGGAGGAGACAGGGTGGATCCAGAACTCACTGGACGGACTTCACATCCCATCAGGCCTCAGGATCAACCAGGACAACCTGGATCAGGAGGGAGACGTCTGGGAAACCTTACAACTGGGATAAGAAGTGAATGTTAATCAAATTGATTTATTACCGTTCAGTTCACACAGCGTCAGTGACAAGAATTACTTTGATTTTTATCAGCACAAAGTCTTTAGCTCGTCAAAGTTCTTAAATCAAGTGTCCTCCTGCAGCGATGAACAGGCTCCTCCAGAGCTCAGGACCAGCAGAGGTCGTTCTACTGCTGCATCCCATGAAAAGCTCTTTAAACGCTTGATTCAGCAGCCGGACAGAAACAGACCAGTTGCTCAGGGTTGAGAAGTTAAAACGTCAAGAAGCTGAATTAAAAAATCCCAACAAGCAAAGACAAAGTCCAGACTCTGCTGTAAAAGCCATCAGGGGACGATGTGAATGTGAAACTCGGAGCAGCAGGTCGGGCTCGTCCCAGGATGAAGTGGAGCTGCAGGTCAGATCCATCACTGCCATCGCTGGAGTTCCCCTCGTCACGCTCAGCGGAAAAATCTCCATATGATCAAGTCGTTTCCGCTCGTTAATGAGTCGCACATCCTCAAATCTCCTCTGGAGGCTGCGCTCACGCTCGGCGTCGGCAGAGCGTCTGACACCTGAGGAACCTGACGGCTCACGGAACTGAAGTCTGAGCATCAGCTGGAGTTTAGATGATCAAGTGGGAAAGTTCCAGTGAAGCTCAGCGTCCTGTCGCTGCCTCGTCGGCATGGAACTGGAAATGAACGACTGTGACAGAAACAGGGAAAGACCCAGAGCTCCTCAAACACACATGTAACACGTTCAGCATGAATTATGAGTAAGTTCGTAAAGAACAAGAAGAATTAGCAGAGTTTAGATGTGGCTTTGAAAGATGAAATATGAGACTGACCCCTAGTGGTCGTAGTAGTTATGACATTAGCATAGGAGGGTCACTGTGAATATTCAAATGATATTCTGTGCTTGACATATTAATCTATAAGTATATATAGTATAAGAGGATGTCAGGTGACGTAGTACAAAGAGCAACGAGACTAATTCCACGTGAGGAGCTTTGATTGGAGCGACACTTTGTATTACTGTAACCATGGCAACGAACATGACCCAACCCTGAACACTGACGTACTTTCTTTATCAAAACTACAATCTTTTCTTAAAACTATCAAACTGAAACGTAACCAAACCGCGACCGTTCCATAAGTTGAACTTATTGTAACTACAGCAACAGATGAAGAGTATGTTGCTGTTCTTGTAACCATGGTGACCAAGGTCCAGGGCGACGCACAAACCATAAACATCATATTTCTACAGGTTGGACCATTCAAACACACAATCCAGATGCATCATGGGACCTCAACTGGTTTGAATAGAAGAAACTTGATGGACATGTGGAGCAGGAGCTGAGGACGAGTCTGATAAACGCTTTCAGCTGCGTTCCCAGTCTCTGAAGACGTTCCCAGTCTCTGAAGACGTTCCCAGTCTCCGTTGATAAAGTCGAGCTCTGCAGCAGATTCCTGTGAAACTCGGTGGCTCCGTCTCTGCCACGTTCACAATGTGTCTTTATGTCGTTTAGGCCTGTTGCTCAGCGCTGAAAGAAATGGGCAGCGCTCGCTTCTGGCTCTTTGAAAATTAAGCTGCCGTAGCACACCCATCAGCCCATTGTCCGCCGAGCGGGGAGCCGGGCGCTTGGTATTCCCGGCACAGAGTGGCTCTAAACTTTGGCCTTCGCTGTGTGCATTAGGAACCCGGCCCACTGCCATTCCAATTCTCTCCCTCGCCTTTCCAACTCAATCTCGCCCCGTGCCCTCGCCGCTCGCCCCCTCCTCCAGGAAAGCCATTTGCCTTTCTGCTGGCGATGGCCCCAGAGGACATCTTGTTCCAGTTATGCTGAGATATGGGAACGTTCCAGCGTCCTGACACGTCTCAACTACTGTACATGTGACCCAGAGCCACATGGCTCCTCTCCTGCTGCTGCATGGAGGAGGAAGGAGAAGAGCGCTGGTGTTTTTCTGATGTCGGTCTCAGTCATCAAAGCCGGCAGAGAAGCGTCTCACCTGTTTTCTCATGAAACGTCCCTCTCATATCGGCGCTGCAGCTGGTTTCGGTGCCGCTCTCAGGCCTGATTAGAAGGCTGCACAGGCCGGCTCCCACTACGTGATGGGAGACTCGCCTCTGATGGTGATTTATTTCCTGACGTGACATCTTGTCCAGAGCGTCGGCGGTCGTCGTGGTCGTGGAACGCCTCGGCCTCGTGCGTGCGTCTCCTCTGTAATGATGGAGGACGCCTTGTCTGCATCTGCAGCTCGATTTGACCTCAACTGAAAACTGAAGCACAGAGTTTAAATCTGTACTATCTTCAGACAGGGACATGAGTCTAAAGGTCAGAGGTCGCTGTCATCCTGTTTGAATGGATCTAAAGTAAACATTTTACTCAAGTTCAAGATCATAATGTTCATCTTAAATATTGTTTTATTTAGACTCTAAAGACGTAAAACTGCAGCTTCACCTTCAGGAACATTTGGTTTCCTCTGCTCCTCACGACTCCATGAAGGTGGAGAAATGATTATTCTTAGACGACCGTCGCTCACGTGAAGGACACGATAACAAGCGGCAGTGATTGATAGCTGCTCAGCTGCTGAAACAACAGCGTGCACATTACAGAGTGGCTGCTGTTCACGTGTTGTGTTTCCACGGAGCAGATGAAGACATTCATGAAGACGCCCGGACTTGACAAGGCTCCTCTGTGTCATGAAGCCGTCAGTCATGTGTCGGCTGCAGCTGATGGATGCAGGTCCGTGCACGAGGGAAGGAAAACAGAGAACTTCTCCAGATTTACTCAGAAACTGGATGAAGATGAAGAGTCCTGATGTTTGCTGCTGCATTTACTGCACATGCGTCACGTGACTTCAACCTTTAACACCAGTAGTTTCACCGTGAAGAAACGTAACCAAACACCAGAGAGGAGCCAGATGAGATGAGATGAGATTCTGTGCAGCTTGGTATCTCTCTGGTCGTGTCATCTAGTTCAAGTTAGTTTTTCTACCAAGCTCAAATCTCAGTGTTCTGATTATTTATCATGATGCTCGGAGCTCATCCAGCTCCTTAAACACAACCCTGACTCCTTCTGAAACCTGGAGCTGCAGGAGGAGCAGAGAACTTCTCCTCCTGCAGCTCCAGGTTTCAGAAAGTTGGACTTGTCCTCCGTCACTGAGCGGCAGAGAGAAGCTGCTGAATCATGTTCCGGGTCCAGCTCCAGCCTCTAATTCACGCACCCGGGGGACGGCGAGCTCTGACGGACAGCCCGTGAGTGATGGACAGAGCCCGAGGCGGAGACACTGCCTCAGTGTGTTGAGACCACAGCCGCTCTGTTCAGGCCCCACGGGGGGCCACCGGGGGCCCCAGAGCCCCCGCAACAAATCTCCCAATTGTATTCCCCAACGCTCGGCACAGAACACGCCACATGATCCTTATCAGGCGGCCTTTAAAGTAAATATACACCCCGACATATATTAACATAAATTATCTCAGCGTATTAGACCATGATGGTGATTGCAGCTAAACGCTTTATCCATCACCATGCCCAGTGTGTGTGTGTGTGTGTGAGAGGAACATTCATGCCCCTCGTGGTCGTTGCCAATGTTTGTTCAAGTCCCCTGGAATGAGATGTCGGCTCCGGCCCGAGGTTTGTATGAGGCTGAGGATGATGTCACTCATTGAGCAGCGACTCACATTCACCATGAAGTGAAACAGAAGGAGTAAGCTGCTTTAATAGCTGCCTTCTTGAATCGTTGCCATCTCTCCTGGAGAATACTGCGTGTGTGTGTGTCTGTGTGTGTCTGTGTGTGTGTTACACATGTTAGCACGTGCTCGAACCAGGTCCGTCAGAAATGCCCTGAAACAAGCGAGGTTAAACGAGTTCACTGGATTTTGGCTCCGACGCCTTCTGGCGATGATTCGTTATGCAAATCCATCGATGGTTTTCTTTGTGAGTGTGTGGGAGAAAACACCGAGTTCAATATGCACATGAAGCCGTTCATAACCTACTGGTGTTCATTCAGAGGACTGTCATGTCTTCGTCTGGCTACGTTCAGCTGAAGCATCTTAATGATTCATCTGCTTCTGATCCACAGAACATGAGATACATGTCCTGATTCTCCATGTTTGATTTGTTCCACTCTTCTGTTTCTACCTGACGAACCTGTGAGACTCCTTGTCTGTGTGTCACAGTCGACCTCACCTGACTCTTAAAGAGCGTTTGAGGCTCTGATGTGTTTCAGTCTCGTCTCTTGTGATCGACTCACACTGAGAACGAGCCTGTTGAACTCTGCCTCTTTTTTATTTCCACCATTAAACTTAGAAAGCTGGATTTAGACGTGAGCTCGAACAACCTCCGCTTCTCCTCGGGACATTTTATCTTCCCAGTTTGATTTACGCCGTTACACTGGACCCCGAGCGGGGCCGGCCCGGTGCCAGCAGCCCTCACGTATCCTGAGCATCATGACTCCTGTGATTCCTGGAAAAAAACCACAGCGCTCGTTAATCTTCCAGCTCCTGTTCCTGCAGCCGAGGGATTCGACGTCCAGCCGCCGCCTCGCCGCCGCTCAGCCAATAATCTGCTAAGTGTGTGGTTATACTGAAAAATAATTCAACACCAAATCCGCGTTAAGACCATAATGGCGTTTTGTTCTCCTGCACAAAGTCGTCTAAGCCTCTTAATTATATGAGTTGTACAGTGTTTTGGCGAGTGGCTTCTTAGCCGATGAAGTCACTCATACCAGGAGCTTAACGGACTGGGAGGCGCTGACCTCAGGAGCAGTGGGACGGCTCGCTGTGAGGTGACTGAGGTGAGACCCAGTCACTGTGTTGCTGTCCATGCAGAGACAACAACACAGTCTGTCCAGTGGGGGAGCTTATCACGCCATTAAAAAGTAAAAAGTACACCGTGTGCATGAAACAGGAGAGGAGTGTTTTCCCAGTCTGACAGTTTGACGTGAGGAGGGCTGAGGAGAAGCAAGCAGCAGTGGGTGGGCCCGAGGACTCACCTTGAACTGGGAGATCTCACTGGGTCAACGGGTTCTGGTAGAAGCATCGGGACTGGACCTGGGTGTGATGAAGTCACGACGAGACTCTTCACCTGTTCAGCCTCACGCAGAGGATCCAGATGTGAGGGGCTTTAGAGCCCCCGGGCGCTGTCAGGTGATCTGAACTGTCAGGGGCTGGAACCAGATTCCATCAGTCCTGCAGCTCGGAGGCCGGGAGCCGAGAACCTCAGGGCGACAACAACAGCTCAGTGTGCTCCGACCCCCACCCCCTTCCTGCTCCGCCAATTCATCAGGCCGGGCATGACACAAGAATTGCAGCCCCCCGAATGTCAAGGCAATCAGAGACTCAATCAGAGCTGCAGAGCACAGTGGGAACCACACTCCCAACACATGTGCACAGGAGTACCCCGAGGGCCCCAAATCTGCAGAACTAATGAGAGAGAATATATGTGCCCCACAAGTACGTGCCCCAGAGAGCCGAGCGGCAGCTCAGGGACCCAGCACCCTTAGAGAGGAGGAGGAAGAAAAGTAAATCAGCCTGAACGGCGCTCCGGTAACCACGCTTTAACCCTTTCTTCACAGAGTGGAGCCCTGAAACAAGAGCAGACCTGCCCGGACACGAGCAGCGGAACCAGGAGGGAGAAACCGATCTGCCAGGGCCACAGGATGAGCTGCCCCTCTTCACTGAGCCTGGAGACACGTGGCCTGTTCAGAGAATGGATGGGCCTTGTTTTTGTTTCCTTTAAATTACTGTCAATTACTCAAAAGAAACATTTCAGTGAGAACACAAAGCCTAATTGGGAGTTTCCAAGAAAAGCAAGTGTCCCCCATTGAGCCCTGTGCAACTTGCTTTGTCCCACTTTCCTCAACAATACGTCCCACAGAAGAGACGGAGGAGGAGCCGTGAGGGACACGTTAAAGACACAGGTATGAAGCCATCTGTCAGCTGCTGGTTACAGCGCGGCTCGGCGTGCTCCCTGTTCTCCTCACCATGTCATCAGCCCCCTTCTTGATGCTCTAATGCTTTTGGTATGTCTCCCTGACCTAGAAACAGGGATAAGCATCAGGCTTAATCAGGCAACCAAAATGGCAGCTTGCTCACTGTACACTTATGAATGAGCCTCTCATTATCGGAGGTGCTGCCGGTCGCGGGGGCGCCGTCTTCGCCATTAGATTAGAGGCAGCTCGTGAATATTCATGAGGCCGGCACGTCATTCTCATGAAGCCTCTGTGGTATGAATATTCTAATGAGGCCGGCTCGCTCTCCACAGCTTCTTCTCCTGCTCATGAATATTCACGGCGGCAGGACGCTCGCCGCCGTGCGGGTCAGTTGGACGCAGTGATCCAGCAGCAGCCCCGGCTTAACCAACCATCTGGAGCGTTTAGGGGACACAATGTGCCACACCCCCCCGTCAGCGCCCCAAAAATAAAGTACAAGATGAATTACATCACTGCCGACCACCATCTTTAACCTCCTGATAAGAGATCAGAGCGCCGCCTCCTGTGGTTCACCCCCGTCTTTGCTTAAACCCCCGGTTTCTTACACTGCGGTGCGGGGCCCTGATTCGGGGCCCCTGATTGGCCCCCTGCGCTCACGTCTGTTCTTTGAGACTGAAGTTTGATTCAGTTTCCGTCTCATCAGAGGAATAGAAACTCCTGAATGCTGATAACAATCTGATCAAGATGAAAAGAGAATAAGAATAAAACTCAGTCTGACACGTCTGCACTGAGCAGCCTGGAAAGTTCTTCATGCCACTCTTTGTTCACGTGTTTGAGTCCCACCTGCAGCGCTGAGCGATCCAGGCCGACTTGTTGTCGTGTTCCAGAAGCCGCAGCTTCTTGTGATATTTTCAGACCTTGAGACTATGACTCATGTCTCCCTCTGATATCTGGAAGTGTTTTGGGGCGAGACACCAGTGAACCCTGGTGTCCTGAAGACCAGAGACAGCCGGCGAATGCCTGTCGCGTGAGTCAGGAGGCGTCTGAACAACAACAACACGACGAGGAGGAGGAGGAGGAGGAGGAGGAGGAGGAGGAGGAGGAGGAGGAGGAAGAACCTCTGATCCAGCCGCCGCCTGTGGAACGAGGCACGAGAGAGAATTAACACCTGAGCTGCTCAAAGACTGAAACTGTCCAGCGATGAAGTAACGAGATGGAAATCAACCGAGCACCGAACGGATCCATCTGCTTTTACATGGTTTGTGTTTTATTACAACGCTTTTGTTTTGTTTCCATACAAATATTTTAGCTCCAAAATTCTTAAAAACAGCCTGAACTTATTATTTACATCCAAATATTATATATTTTTGTCCATAGGAATGAAATGTGCTGAAAACAAAGTTTAGCTCAGTAAGTTTATACGGCGAAAAAATACATCAACGATTAAAAACTCACTCAAAATGATTGTTTATCTCAATTCTAAAATATTTAGTTTACTTTGCGAAACTCTAAATTACAAACTTCATCTCAAATACATAAAACAGTAAGTGGACATTATAAAATATGCAGATTCTCTGGTTGAGCGTCTCCCTGAGGTTCCTCCTCTGAACTGAGACGTGGAAACGACCTGAACAACGAGTTCGAGGAAGTCTCAGATGAAGTCGTGGTGTGTTCAGGGACACGAGCGCAGTCGCTGCAGATTCTCCCGACGACAGTGAAACTACCTTTTCATTCCATTAAAGAACAAAGAAACCTCTGTGCTTTAACTGCAGCTAATTCATGACAGAGCTAAAGCTGCTATCTGGAAACACTCAGCGTCACACGTGTGAGCAACAAACACAAAATGCTCCAACACACAGGAACATGCTAAACATGTGGAGCCGCCTCAGGAACCAGACGAGTAGAATCCTCTCAGCACGTAGAGAAACCGCTGCATCATCTGCACAGAAACATTATGAATACAGATGTAACGTGTTTCTGTTTCCATCTCCTGAAAACACTTCAATCTGCAGAGCCACCCGGGTTAAACTGTGACTGACCATCATTAGTTCTGAGTTTGAGCTGTCAATCACCTCCTGAGACACTAATCCCCCGAGGTCGTGCTGTTCCAGGAGCGAAGCGCTGAACGTGTCACGCTCGCCTCCGTTTCGCAGAAGGCTGATAAGGCGTCGGACGGGGCTGCTGGAGCCTCGGGTGAAAGACAAACCTGGAGATGCACGGTGCATATTTTGATAAGTGCAGTGGAACATTCCAGTCATTCTCCACCATAAACTCATGAGAACGAGCGGCAGCGGCGAGCGGTGACGCCCCTCACAACCACATCGCTCTTCTTCTCCTCTTCTATCTCTGCGTCCGGGTGAAGGCTCCAGTCCACGTTATGGCCTTTGATGGAGAAAGTTTCCACATGTCTGAAATGTTAGAAGCCACTTAGACGTGTTTACGTCTCAGCTTTAGTGACTCGCTGGAGTTTAGAAAAATGCAAGATCGCCCAGATCCCGAGGAACCAGCTGAGAGGGAACACGAGCGACTTCACTTGAGACCGGAGGAGAAGAACGACTCCGATCAGCTGTAAACACGTGACGATGTGAAGTCAGGATCCTAAAGACCGAACATGGACGACTCGTCTTCACCCTCCTGAAACCCAAGCATCTCCAAGTGTCAATCAGAGGCTGTGCAGGACCCGCCCACACACGCTCTCCACCAATCAGGAGGCAGCTGTCAATCATGATGTCTCGTGTTTATCTAATAAAAAAGAATCTGATCAGAGACACTGGAACAAACATCAGTGAGAGAAGAACGAGCTGAGATGACACAAACCATCTTTAAACTTTTACTGTGAAGTCCATCCTCTGGAAACCATGAATGTCTAAACGCTATGACGCTCTGTAACAATGCAGCAGGTGTTCAGTCAGCAGATCACGACATACTGAGAAGCAGCACGTATGAGGGGGGTTAGTTAAAGACTTTATAATGCGTGTGCACATTCCAGCAGCTGCTAATGTAACAGCGTAAAGAGCTCGGAGCTTCTTGGAAACACGTCGTGGCCTCAGGTTCGAGTCCTAATGAAGATCATCAGTGTTTGAACATGGAACCTGTCTCTTTCAGGAGGAGCCTCAGGAACCTTCTTTTCACAGAGACGTCCACATCTTGATTTCCACTTGAGTCGCAGCACTTTCTGATCTCGTCTACCTGTGCACGGCCTTGAAATACCACAGCTTCCTGTGGGAGAGCATCAACTCTCCCCCGATTCTCCCTCGCATGGAAAATCCAATCGATATCCTCAACGTGGTGTGTGAACGTGGAGCCGAAGTGGACCGAGGGGCCTCGTTCCCCACGCAGGCGGCCGGCGCTTCCTCTGAGAACCACAGCCTTTCCATAGATTTAAAAATACTTATGTTGTTCCACTGACCCACAATCAGCTGAGAGCGCGCTCCAGACTTCCAGACTTTAGATCACTCGTGGTTTCCAGAGGATGAATTTCCACCAGGAAGAGGATTCGTTTAGTTTTAAAGCTCAATATCCTGTAAGAGTTTATTTTTAATGCCATCGTGACGTCAAAGTTTTACATCTGTTTAAAGGTCGAACAGAAACATTCATGATGCCCAGAGGATGAATCATCTCGACCTCAGCGCCACCTACAGGTTGACACATGATAGAAGCTGAAGTCGAGCTCATGGAGACGTGTCATCGTCTTTATACAGCCAGCCACCAGGGGGCGATGCAGACACAATAACCATGCTAGCTGGTTTTGATTGTTGTTGACAGGAGGCCTCCTCCACTCACATTCCTGGGTTTGGTGCTGGACCTGCTGATGTCGAGCAACAGGATGAAACAGCTCTCGTGTCACCTGACATCGCAGAGTCCGCTCATAATCCACTTAGTACCTGCGCACGCCTTCGTCTTTAAGAACAAGAACGCCTCCTCCTCCTCCTCCTCCTGCTCCTCCTCCTCTGAGGAGTCAGGCTGCTTTATCCTGAAAGCTGCTCCTCCTCATTACTCACGTCAGAAGTCAGAACTTTGGGACATTTTCAATGTGAGAGAAATCCAGAAAATAGATGAAATCTGTTATAAAGGAGATGAAAAGAATTCAAAACACTGAGGTTGATGTTTGGAAGCTGCAGCTGGCGAACATGAAACATGAGAAATAACAAATCACTGCTTCATTAAACTCCAGAGCTGTGACTCAATAAATAATAAAACACTAATTACTTTAAATGTTGTTCCCTCGTTGATCTTAAACTTCTCACGTGTGAAGCTCGAGGCACAAATCCACGTGTTTACATCCAGTTCTCATCACATCATTAAAACCAGTTGTGAAACCAGCAAAGAAGAAGCTGAGAAGGATTCATGTCAAGTTTCTGAAGTCATAAATATAAGTGATGCACAGAAACTGTCAGTCCATTGATTGATGATTGATTGATTGAGACTTTGACCTTTTCTGATCCAGTTTTATTTTAAACATCAGCTGCAGAAACACAACAGGTACTTATCCCCCCCCCCTCCCTCCTCCCTGAGCTGCAGCAGCACAATGTCCCAGTCGACTCCTCCGCTCTTCACCTGTCAGATTAGGAGGCGACTGTTTTCTCCCTGAAACGATTCATTTCACTGAACTCCAGCGTCTCTCACATTGTCTGTATCTGATGAAGGTCGGCGTCGTCCCTGCAGCTCCGGCGTCTTCGTCGGCTTCCTGCTCGTGGAGCTGTTTACGAGCGGTGGACAAACAGAACGAAGACAGAGTCTCCTGATGAGGCGTTTGACCCCAGAGGTCAAACACTTGACCCCTGAGTCCTGCTGGGATGTGTTGGCTGTAATTAGTTGTGTTTGGAGCCGTTGAGTGGGCGCATGCAGACTCTGCTCCTCCTCCCAGCCCCGAGGAAACTGCTCCACCAGCTGCTCCCACAGAAAAAACCTTGTTGTCGTTGGAACGTGCCGAGTGGGATTATGGGATGTCCACTGGAAAACACTTTTCAGGGTCTGAGACCTTCTTTTCATCAGGAATAGGAACCTATACAAACTCTAATCTGTGGAAACCATCATTTAAAAAGTCTGGGTTTAACAAGATGAACAGATCTTTTATCAGTTTCAGAAACACAGGAACCATGAGAACTTTTCTCTGTTTGACTTCATTTATTTATTTATCATTTATTAACTTGTTAATCTGTTTTATTCCCTTTCACGTCGTCCCTCCGTCTGTCTCTGTCTCTGTGAACACGATATCAACTCCTTCAGGGAATTTGTTCTGATTTGACACAAACATTCACTCGGACTCAGAGAGGAACTGATTTGATGTTGGAGGTCAAAGGTCAAGGTTACAAGTCTCTCCAAGTTTGGTGTAAACATTCACACAAAGGTTTTTGCCTCGTGAACACGTCATGTTGAGAGAAATGTATTTTCCAACAATTTATTGCTTCATGTTCACGAATCTTATTTTACTTTTACATTATAAAAATGAACTACTCAAACAATTCCCTCAAATAGATTCAAAAAGCAAACAAATTAAATGTTTGTTTATTCTTTAATCAGGTGTTTATGTTTTGGATTATTTCTAACATTAGACTACTTTTTATTTTAATTATCTTGAACCCACCAGAGTGAAATATGATAAAGTGAATCCTTGTTCGTCAGGATTGAAGCTGCTTCAAATCATAAATCAGTTTTTACCGCCTGTGATTATTTTGTCATCTAAGCGTTTAGATCTTATTCCTGTGTGGATCGTTGAGCAGTTAAACGTTTGGCAGCGTCGGCTCATAAACACACGAGTCTTCACCACGTCTCAGGATCACCAGCGAGCAGCTCGGGGCTGAGCGCAGCTCCGGTGATAAATTCTTCTCGTCTCTGGAATATGACACCAGACGATGTGCAATCAGTTGGGAAAGAGCCTGTGGCCTCGGATAATGAGGAGCAGGGAGTTTCTGTGGCTGTGGTACGTCTCCCGGTGGAATCAGGACAAGTAGAAATGTGTCGACACGTGTGGATCAGCCGCCCACAAACCACCAGAGGTGACGGCTCCCTGCGGTTTCCAGAGCGCCGCTGAACGTTAACTACGCTGCCGTGACGCCCGGCCGTCTTTCTGCAGGTTCCGTCCCCAAGTCACGACACAACAACACGTCCGTACGTTTGGTAATAAGAAATTTATTTTCCAACAATAACAAAGAACAGAATATTTCAAAAGCGTATTCGTATGTTACATCGACTGTACAGGGATCAGATGGCGCGAGCTTCACCCTCAACGTTCTGGAACAAGCGCTAACAAGAAGAAGAAGAAGGTCATTTGATGAAAAAATATGAAATATTCCATGTGAAGGTAGAAAATAGAAAAGAAGCAGATTATGGATTGAGATTATACCCTGATACAGTGTTTAGGCCTCTGAACAAAGTCATTTACAACAACAGCTAAACCTCGTGGCCTCTTTGGTTCATGATTCCGTATAATACATTTGAACAGAGCTCAATTTTTGCTTCTATAAAAATACTTTTTTTTTTTTTATCATTATTCAATGGCAGTTTCTATTTATTTTTATTCTTACTAGTCACACACGTCCTCAGTGCAAATATTCTAACAACCGTTCGCTCTGAAGAACCAGCGACAGATCGGAGTGGCGAGCGAGAGCAGGACGCTGGAGGAGGAGTTTCACCTGGAGAGGCTGGAGTGACTGAGGCTGGAGAGTGTGTCTCAGTGTGTCTCTAAGTGTCTCAGTGTGTCTCACTGTGTCTCAGTGTGTCTCTTAGTGTCTCTAAGTGTCTCAGTATGTCTCGTGTGTCTCTTAGTGTCTCTAAGTGTCTCAGTGTGTCTCTAAGTGTGTCTTAGTGTCTCAGTATGTCTCTAAGTGTGTTACGGTGCCAAACGCCTCTGACAGGAAGTCCACGGGGACCAACCATCACACTGACGGCTCTTAGCCTCTTTCTACTCGTCAGACTTTTCATTTCACCACGACACTAAAACTCTGACAGAAGAAGAGAATAAATCTAATTTACTGCAGTTTTTAACAATTTAAAAATCAATCATTTTAATGGACTCCTTTAATTCTCATCAGAATGTGGGAAACGGATTTATTCTTGTTTTCTACGATGAACAAAACAATGTCCACGTTTCACCTCTTTTCATAAAGGTTTATATCATTTTAAATATTTTTAACAGCCAATAGATTTTTGATTTAATGAAGTTTCGGTCAATCAGTTTTTTCTTGGTTAAATATCGAAGGATTTTATATTTAATGTTAGTAAAACTATGTATGAGAAGAAGTATTTTTCTGTTTTAACATTTTTTAAATTGAATCAGAATTGAGTCGTTACATCCTGACGTACTTGTTTGTTTCATCATTTATCATCTCCTCCTCCTCCTCCTCTTCCTCCTCCTCCTCCTCCGGGTTCAAACCTGCTCGCCACTCGTACGTTTCAAGTATTGGTGATAGTTTGTCACTGCAGCTCGTCCGTGTTCATCCTATACATTGCATAGCTCATGCGGCACTTGTTTCTTGTTGTGAAGGGCCGTGGGCGGCGGCGCCACGTAGGGCTCGTTAAAGGCATCTCAATCTGCTAAGTGCTATCGAAGAGTGCGTCGGGGAAGTGCCAAGCTGCACCGTCACTAAACCCAGCAATATGGCAACTTTTCACTTTCACTGACTGAAATGACAGATGTGGGGGGGGGGCGACTGGAGGGAATCGAACCCCCGGCCCTCGGGGGCTTTAGACATCCAGACCATGTGAAGTCATTCCACCGTCAGAGGAGCGTTTGTTCAGAGTGGACGGGTGGTGTCACATTTAGGTTTGTAAAGAAAGATGGACGACATGACAGCTCCCAGAAGTGAAGCCGAATCATCTGTATCGCCCCCTGGTGGCTGGCTGCAGTGTAGCTCATAAACCTCCATGTTAGCAGATGGGACACGGACCAAATCAAAGTAGACGTTAAATTAATGTTCGTCAAACATGGTTTCGTTAATTGATGATATAAAAATGTAGGGGCGGGACCTCGATACTACTGCTCTGACTCTAACGTCATTGGGGCAAGATGGCCGCCGTCGTATTCAAGACATTTCGGCTTCACTTCTGAATGTTAGGAGGAAGTGAAGACGCGTCGTCCATCTTTATTGACACTACGTGGCTGAGAGAATAAACGTTCTCATACATCGTACGTTCACGTCTGCCTGTAGTCGTACGTTTGGAGGATTGATTTTCGACAGAGACCTCGTTGAACAGTCTCGTCTGAACGTTGTGCTTGAAGCCATTTAATGGTGGAACAGTTTGTGAATCAGAAAACAGAAGTGCTGTACGTTGGTGAAGACGTCGTCAGTGCTCGTCCCGAGTGTTCGCTCACTGGCGTAAGGCTCCCGACACCTTTACGTTGACTGGCGGCTGCTACTCTAACATGGAGGCTGACAGCTTGGTAAAGGCGAGAAGGTCGTGAAACAAAGCAGATCCTCGCTATCGAAGATTTAACGAAGAACTTCAGACGCTGATTGTTTGTCCAAAGTGGATTTTTAGCGATTTGGAAACTGCTCGCGTCCCTTTGAAGGAGACGGAATCGTTTCCACCAGAGAATATAACAAAAATATATCAACAAACATAAATATATATACAAGTTGTTTTTGTGCAGGCATACATGAGGGTGTGTGGATATGTGTGGATGAGGTTGTGTGTGCTCATGTTTTTTCCGTCGTCCATAAATATTCTGTTTCTATATTCATCTTCTGTTGTCATATCGTGAATCGTTTACAGTCGAGTTCTTCAGTTCCACCTTAAATAAACGGGAGTTAGCGGCGCTCAGGCGCAGCCGCACTCCTCCACGATCATGTTGGGAACGTCCCGCTTCACGATGTTGTACTCGTCGTCGAAGTAGAGCATGGACATCGTGCTGAGCTTGGTGGGAATGCAGCAGGAGTTCATGGAGCCCGGGCTCATCCCCCTCATGCGGTACTGGTTCACCACCGCCGTGTGAAAGGACGACGCAGAGTTGGGGACGCCGGCCATGTAGGCGGGACAGTTCCCCTCGCAGTAGTTCCCAAAGTAGCCTGACGGCGCAATGATCCAGTCGTTCCAGCCAATGAGCCGGAAGTCGATGTAGAACTGCTGGCGGCAGCACAGGTTGCTGCTGCCGTCGCACTCCAGCCCCCTCTTGCGGATCCGGTGTTTGTTGTTGGCTTGCCGCGCCTGCACCACCAGGAAGGGCCGGTGGGACTCGTCGTTGTGGTTGATCAGGGCGGGGTTAACGCCCTCCGCCTCGCAGCCCTCGCAGCGCACGTCCAGGTTCTGCCGGCGGTCGCCCTTCTCGAACACCAGCCGCACGGCGTCGGTCAGCACGAAGGTGTGCCAGCCGCTGCGCTTCAGCTCCACCCGCTTCTCCACCAGGTTCCACTTGCTGCTGAGGCCCGGCTCCTGGTAGTACACCTTCACCGTCACCTTCCGCCGCGCACGCACCTCCCCCGGAGCCGGCAGCAGCTTGAAGTAGAGCCAGAGGGTGGCCTGCGTCACAAACAGGTTCTGGTTCCCCTCGCTGGAGATCAGGAAGAACAGGCTGGACTTGGACATCACCAGGTCGTCTGGGGAGGAAGAACACAGCAGAGCCACGGGTTAACCACACAGGAACCAAACTTTTCATAGTTGTGCAACACTTTGAAAACAACAGCTCAAAGTGGGACTCGGCCTCCGTCACAGAACCTGACAGGAGAACGAGCGCTAAGGTTCAGATTCAGATTCGGAGCCTAACTGTGTCCACAGGTCACAGCAGGAGACGCAGCAACAAAAGAAACAGGATCATTCTCAGATGCTGCATCTGCAACCGACTGCAAACCATCAGAGGCTTTTATTTTGGTAACCAGCAGCTGCTCGGAACAAAGATTAGAATCTGAAACTAAATCAGAAAGAGAAGTTTTTATCTGAGCTGCTTCGTGTGTCGATGGTTTGATGAAGCAGGACTGAAGCAACACGCTCAGCTGTTTATCTTGAAACCTGAAACTTTGATTGTGACGTCCTGCAGCTGATTGGCAGCTGCCAGGCGAAGGAGCTTAGAGTCCTTCATCAGGTCTGAACCTCCTGAACTCTGAGCCAAGCCGACTGGGAGGAATTGAGATTGACAGTTAGTGAGAATCACATAAGAGGACCCAGCGGCCAGCGGATGAACTTCACGGCTGAGCAGTTGCGCACCGCAGGGTTTTCAGCGGGAAGAGATGGAAGCTCTCAGGGAGCAAACAGAGAAGTGCTCAGAAGCAGCCCAGCGAGCCGCAGCATGCGTTACCTCATCCATCACGAGACGAGCTAAGCTCCAGCCGTTACTCAGCAGCTCGGAGGTTAGATCACACGCTGCTGCCCGACAGGCCTGCAGATTACAGCATACCGGTCCACAGCGATACAGTTAAGTGGCTGCACAACGCAAACAAAGCTGGAGCTGCAGGTGCACGTTTCATGGGTGGTGCTCGTCCGTCACCACCTTTTCTATCAAGCTGCTAAAACCTGCACTTGCTGGCTGACTCTAAACTGCAGGGATCAAACACGACGGCTCAAAGGGCCGTGATGTGGATCTAAACAAGCGCCCGAGAGCGTCGAGGAGCCGAGTTACGTCTGAGAGGGGATTCGTTCATCCAGCTGCAGCGTCCACCAGGAGCAGATCCTCACGTGACGACGGTGAGATAACCAAACACCACGTTTATCTGCCATCGATAGCAACTGATCAACAGAAAGTCAGCAGCTGCTCGACTTTACACCGAGCAAATATTTATGTCTTGATTTCTCTCTGTGAATGTTTAGTGATAAATAAACTGTGATGCATCAGTGACGAGGTTGTGAAACACGCGAGTCACTTCCAGGGAAATGAATAAATCTGATAGAGAAGGAAAAGAGTCAAGTTCGGCTGAAAGCTTCATGTTGAAAAGCTTCGGCTGCTGCTGCAGACGCTGACTCCTCCTGACTCCCTGTTCTGACTCCTACTCTGACTCCTCTTCTGACTCCTCTGACTCCTCCTCTCTCTCCTAACTCCTACTCTGACTCCTCCTCTGACTCCTCTTCTGACTGCTCTTCTGACTCCTCTGACTCCTCTGACTCCTCTTCTGACTAAACCTTTTAAAATGAGGTTTAAAGATCCATCGGCTCTCAAGCAGTTAATTAAAATGTAATAAATCTAAACTTCAGCTTTAACACACGATCTCTTCACATGTTGAACATTCAGGAGACAAAACCCTGAGACCTGCTGATGAAGCTGCTGAACAGACCTGGAGTCAGTTTTACTGTCGTTACTGAAACCGAACTGACGAGTTCCTGCAGCGTCAGAAAAACAACACAAATCCACTTTCTCCAAATAAGTTCATGAAATTCAGCAACACTGTGACGTGTTTTTGACTGAACCCAACAACCTAACCTTTATGGAGCCTGGAACACACACACACACAAACACACACACACACACACACTCACACACACACACACACAGTGAATTGTAAGGGGGAGCGAGGCTGCAGAGTTCAGGCCGTCAATCTGCATTCAGGCTGCACGACGACCCACACAAAAGCTCTGACCTTATACTGAGGGGACTGATTCAACACAACCCCGTCCTGGACACACACACACACACTAATAACACAGTCAGCGACGTGACAGACGCACAAACACCACAGCTCAATGTAAATGACACATGATGAACACACAGGTTCAGAGAGGAGCAGCCATTGGCGGATGTGGAAAGCAGATGTTTCCGTGGAGCGCCGTCGCCTCAGAGCGAGCGGACGGACGCACGTGGGCGGAGCAGGTGGCGTCGTTGATCATTTTCAGCCCTGCTCCTTTCAGCCTCCCCTGAGTAAATTGTTCCTCTGAGCCTTGACGCCCCGCCATGTCCCCACTGGCAGCCGCTCAGCGCCGGCAACGCAGCCAACTGGCAAACGCACGCCGCCGAGGTGGAAGGTCTGCAACACAGCAGCCACAGAGAGAAACATGGGAAACTAAAAGGCTCCCAGCAGGGAGCGAACCTCCGGCGACACCGGGCAGAGCCACCCGACTTTGTGTTGGTGTGGGGCTGTGTGTTGGGGGGAAGTGAACACAACACTGGGGAAAGAGCCAGGAGTCCCACATGTCGGATTCTCTCTCGAGCACATGAAGGCAGCAGAGCCAGCTTGAATTAAAGTGTAATTTAAATTTAATAAGTTTTAGCTTCGTCTCTCCTCATGAAAACCTCCTGATTCCAAATATAGAAACCTGCTTTCATGAGTCAGAGTGAGAACACAGATTCAACATCAGCACCACACGACTGAACCTTTAAATCCTTTTACTGCACAACTCGTCTCATCAGGGACAAAGTTAAACTACGGAACCATCATGAAGCTCAATGAAGCGTTTAATAGACATGGAGTCAGAGAACAGAGCCGGAACATCTGGGTTCAATCCCCTTTCCTCACTGATCACTGATCCCAGCACCATAACAAACCTGGAGCGGCTCTAAACAAAGCAGGTAGCAGCTACACATGCTCTCGCCTCTTATTTTGGCGGGTTTTCAGGCCCCTGCATCAACATCTGGTCAACATCAGGCTGTCTCTCATTCACACACACACACACACACACTCAGAGCTGGAGTTCACTGTGTGTCCCTGATTCACCAGCAACATCAAACATCACAGACACACTAATGAAGACAAATGTGTGTTAGAACCTGTTGTTCTGATTCGGTCTGATGTTAAATCTGAGTTTAGAATCAAGGGGAAGTTTCTCTTGAAGCAGATTTAGTTTCTAATCTTTAACAAACAAAATGCAAAAGAGGTTTTAATTCCTGTGAATCTTCTCTTCCTGTTGCAGAAGAGTTTGATTCTCAGTTTGATGATTTAAAACAGTTTCTCATGTGACTAGATTGACTTCATTTAGCTGGAATGTGTGTTCTTGATCATGTGGAACTTTGTGGTTGTAGTTTTGAGTTGTGCTTCCTTCTCCTTCACGAACCTTTCTCTGCGAAGCTGATGATCTCGGAGTTCTCCTCCAGCACCTCGTTGCTCATGGGGTGTCCGTCCAGGTTGGGGATCTCCACCCTCCCGTCCTCCCGCAGCTTCCCGGCGTGCAGCTTCCGCAGCGCCGTCACCATGGCCGCCTTGGGCAGCGGGTGCGTGATGTTGGGCCTGTCCCGCATCTGCAGCCGGCTCAGGATGTGCCTCTTCACCGCCTCCAGGAAGTCCACGTTCACCCGGCCCGACTCCGGGTCCTCGGGCTGAGCGATGCCGCAGGACGCGCAGGTATCCCGGGACGCCGCGTGCGCCTCCGCCTCGGTGCCGGGCGCAGCGGTGCAGCGGGGGGGGAGGACGCAAGCCACGAGGAGTAGTCTGAAGAGACAGCTACTCATTTTCTGTTCGAGGAGGAGAAGAATCTGCGTTTCCCTCTCGAGTTGCACTTAGAATCCTGCGATCAGCTGGGAGCAGGTAGGAGATGTGTCCGCGCGTCACGGCGCTGCGCTCGGCTCTCACGCACTGGGATGACGGCACCTAGTTTCATCCAGGGAAGAAGTGGGAGCACGGAACCTTCTCTCACATCGTTCCACCAGTGTCTCTGGTCCTTGTCAGCCTCACTCCTCTTCCTCCTCTCACTCCTCTTCCTCCTCTCACTCCTCTGGACGCGGGAGCAGCAGCAGCCTCACGCACGACGCAGCAGCTCAAACACGAACCAGCTCAAAGTCTCCAGACAGCAACGTTCTCCACAAACCGAGACTAGAATCCACCTGGAACATGTTCCAACTTCAATCCATCACTTTCTGATCCACAGACACGAGGAGCTCATCATCATCATCACCATCATCTTCATCCTCTGGGATTCAGTCCAACCGGAGCTGAGTGGGACTCCCGCTCTGCCGGGGTGCCGGTGCGCAGTGAGGAAGATGAGGAGGAGGAGGTGAGCCGGTGCCAGAGAGCGCACGGAGCAGAGCTTCCATCCTGACGGAGACTCTGCAGCCTCCTCGCGCGCCTCCGCTTTATATCAGGGGTCAACCTCAGGTGGGCGCGGCCAATCAGGGGGGGGGCGGGGCTCCGCGCACTCCCCCAGGAGGGATCTCGGAGTTATTCTGAAATTAATCCAGATTATAATCTGGATTATGATCCTGAAGACAGAAGAGTTACATCTTAGATTATAACAAGTAATATTACAAAGATCCATTACAACAACAGGAGCTCCAACAAGTATTTTATCAAAGAAGAGAAAACAGTTACAGTTTATTCAGATTATTACTTCATCATCAGTTTCTCTGTATTAAACTAAAATACTATAATTACTCAGATCAGTTTCCCTGTAAATAAAAGTTTCATGTTTTCAGATTCAAGTCAAACAAAACACTCATGTTAGTCTGAAAAGTATGTTTCTCTATAAAGATGTATTTTATTTGGAGAAGTTCATAATGAAATATTACGAGTTGTCAGAAGTTAAACTCCTGACACATCATCACTCAGCAGCAGCTCTGAGAAGAATCTTCTCCTAAATGAGAAACAGGTTTAATGTGGAGAAGTTCAGATTATCACTGAAGGATCATATCAGGTCAGAACTCTTAACTCTATTATTTCTACCTTTAGCCTAATTGATTTATATAAAGTGGAATATTTTAATCTGTATCCTAATCCTACAGTTGATTATATATCAGTGTTTTGTAAAGGAGTCAGTGTAATACTGTAATATGAGATGTTACTTCATGTACCTGACACTTAACAGCACATTTACTGCAGCTTGGCTCAAAATGAAACTGTCCAACCTCCTAAATCTCTTTCATTCTTATTCTGTTTGCACAATAAACCCAAATATCTCATAATGATAAACATGTGTCCAAACTCTGAGGCTTCAAACCTAAATAAAGTCCCTTTATTCATTATGATCATTCTTAAAATTCATGTAATCCTGTGTGAGTTACTGCAGACGGAGCATGTGGCCACAAGTATGTGGACACTTGAGCATGATTCCTGAACACGTGTCGTCTGCAGACTTCTTGTTCTGAATGTTTATATATTTATCAGGAGACACAAACTCTTGTCTCCTAATTTTAATCTTTGTGTTCTTAAAGCATCAGTGATAAACACACACACACACAGACACACACAGGAAGTCAGTGGTCCACAGCATTTGTTAGTGAAACGTTCAAAACCAATGAGCTCCAGTGGAGAGGCTGAGCGGCAGCAGCAGGCTCGACCTCTGACCTCTGAGCTGCTGATTATCATAAGACAAAACCACACGAGGACTCGGAACAGGTCGAGTCTGTTGTCTCCCCTCACACGACCCGTTTGTCTGATTTGACTTGTTCCGACTCCACAGATTAATAACACGTGTTGTTTCTGAGTCACAGTCGCTGAGGCCGAATCTTTACAAGCTCAGGTTATTTATTTTATTTGTTACTGACACAAAGATATTAAACACTTTAAACTTGAAATCTTGACCTTTAAAAAGTAAAGTCAGGGAAGTTAAAGGTGAGAATTTGTTTTCATTGTCGAAGCTGAGATCAGCACTGGACAAAGTGATGACACAGCGCCACCTTGAGTCCAGATACAGGAATCACAAGAACTCGGATTGATCCATATGTTGTTGTGACACTAAATAAGTTCTACTATGTTTTTAATTCACTGAACTTTAACTTGTGTTGAGAGATTTTTACAGATTTGGTGTAAATTTAACCTCCTGAATTCATCTTGTGTTTTCTTCCTCTTAACTTGTTGACATGTTTATGTTGCTTTTAACCACATTTCAGTCCCTTTTTTAATCTTAATTTATACATTTGTGTATACATGATTGTTTTCTCACGTTGGCGTAATTATTTATTCATATAATGTTTTCATGTTTTCAGTCTTTCAGCGGAGATGCATTTGTTTTTATATTTGAATTTCATCTGGCTTTTTGCTGCAAATGTGAAATTTGAAGTTTAATATAAATGAATCTGTAAATACATTATAAATACAGCAAATAATTATGATTTAAATCTTTTTTTTAAATCTGTAAATAAACCACAAGTAAATCAGTTTTAATACATTTATTTAATTAAATGTATCTATAAATATTACGGTTTTAAATAAATATAGTTTTAAAATTATAATCCATAAATAAAAAATAAGTAAATACATGTGTAAATTAATGAATTAAATGAATCCGTTTTAACAAATGTATTTTATTAACTGTATCTATGAATAAATGGTAAATAAATAAAGACCGTTGTTAAACGACAGCCCAGATAAAAAGAGGAATTCCGTGACATCACTTCCTGTTAACGTTATCTGGCTCGCCCTGAGAGGAGGCTGCGCAGTGCGAGGTCTCACTCCGACGCTTTTTCCCGTGCGGTGTGAGCGGTTGACCGGTGGTTAACGGGCCGAGCCTCCGCGTGGCTCCTCTCCGTGTCCCAGACGATCTGCGTGTCTCCGGGTGGGGCAGCAGTTTGAACTCTAACTTTAACGCTTCGTCTCTTTATGGAGGATTGTTCCGGCTCCTCTGAGGCCGCAGCGCGAACACGTCAGCGGGTCAGTGTCTCTCCGTGTCTCTCCGTGTCCCTCCGTGTCTCTCCGGTCCCCGTCCTCCGCGGCTCGCGCTCTTTTCACGGTACAGGCGGAGAGGAGCGTCCAACTGCCGCTGCTAGCTAAAGAGCTAACAGCTAGCCGAGCGACGGACCCGGCGGCCAATCACAGCGAGGCCTGCCCGAGGCGTCCTCCTATCAGAGGCGGAGCTCGCACAGAGGGCGGGAACCGTGGAAGTCTGGAGAGAAAACTGTTACTCAGTGACGTCATGTGTTTAAACTGTGTGACGTCATTAATCTGTGTGTGTGTGTGTGTGTGTGTGTGTGTGTGTGTGTGTGTGTGTGTGTGTGTGTGTGTGTGTGTGTGTGTGTGTGTGTGTGTGTGTGTGTGTGTGTGTGTGTGTGTGTGTGTGTGTGTGTGTGTGTGTGTGTGTGTGTGTGTGTCACTCACAGTGATGTCTCATGTGATGTGTTTGAGGACATCAGGTAATTCTCAGGTTCATGTGTGTGTCCTTGTTGTGACCCAGAGCAGTGAAAGGTCACAGTCAAGTGTTGCACATTGTGTGTTTGTACCCGGGCCCTTATCACAGCTCTCAGGGGCCGCAGACAGCACCTCTACACGTTAGATATCTATATTAATAACACATATTTATATCTATACTGTCTTGTGTTACACAGTAAATAATTAATCTCTGTTCTTTGACCTGACTCATAAATTCCCTGTTTGTGTTTCCAGGCTTGTGTTTAACAGTTTGAGAGTTTGAAGGTAAGTCAGTATGTTCATATCAATATTTAAAACAATGTTCTGTCGTAGTATTTCATATCCTAGTATTAGTATATCACAATCATGGATGTGTGTGTGTGATTAAACTGCTCGTGTTTGTATATTGTTCGTCTTTAATCCTCTTCTCGTTCCTCCTGGTTCCTCCTGGTCTCCTCTGGTTCCTCCTGGTCTCCTCTGGTTCCTCCTGGTTCCTCCTGGTTCCTCCTGGTCTCCTCTGGTTCCTCCTGGTTCCTCCTGGTCTCTGGTCCTCAGTTGTCAGTGTGAGTTGTGAGCTGCTGGACCAGCGTAGACCAGAATCATGGCCTCTGGGAAGAACAAGAACCAGACGTCCCTGGTTCTCCACAAGGTGATCATGGTGGGCAGCGGCGGCGTTGGAAAGTCCGCCCTCACCCTGCAGTTCATGTACGACGAGGTGAGACTCCAGCTCCGCCCCTTTCTCCTAGACGCCGCTCGCTACGTGTCGATCCACGTTAAGGTTTCTTCTTCTGGTCTCAGTTTGTCGAGGACTACGAGCCCACGAAGGCCGACAGCTACAGGAAGAAGGTGGTGCTGGACGGCGAGGACGTTCAGATCGACATCCTGGACACGGCGGGGCAGGAGGACTACGCCGCCATCAGAGACAACTACTTCCGCAGCGGAGAGGGTTTCCTGCTGCTGTTCTCCATCACGGAGCACGAGTCCTTCACCGCCACGTCTGAGTTCAGGTCTGTCACGTGACCTCTTCGTGTCACACGCTCACCTCCACTGGTCACGTGATGTAAACAGGAAGTGTGTGTGTGTGTGTGTCAGGGAGCAGATCCTGCGGGTGAAGGAGGAGGAGGCCATCCCGCTGCTCCTGGTGGGGAACAAGTCGGACCTGGAGGAGCGGCGCCAGGTTTCTGCCGACGAGGCCACGGCGAAGGCCGGCGAGTGGGGGGTGCAGTACGTGGAGACGTCGGCGAAGACGAGAGCCAACGTGGACAAGGTGACGACAGTGTGACATCATTATTATTATTCATCTGTTTTGATTCTTCTCAAACTCTTGAATCTGTTTCACACTTTGACCTGAGCATCAACTCGTTTTTAACTAAAACAAGTTTCAACTCAAACATTCACAGGCTCATGATGATAAAACCTCTTTTATTAAATTCCTCCAGAGTCTGAAAAGACGAGGATCAGACCTGGAGGCTGTGACTCTTCTTCTTCTCCTCCTCTTCCTCACTGCAGCTTTGTACTGAAACATGTCTGACGTGTTGGAACTCGTCTTCTCCTCGTGCCTTCAGGGAAACTGTCCTCTCTTCCTCTCAGTTAACTCCTCTCTTCTCCTCCTCTCCTCCTCTTCTCCTCTCAGGTTTTCTTTGACCTCATGCGGGAGGTTCGCAAGAAGAAAATGTCGGAGAGCAAAGACAAGAACGGGCCGAGCGGCAAGAAGAAGAAGAAGCGCTGCTGCATCCTTTAACCTCCAGGAGACAAAGTGCCAAACGGTCCCACCTGCACCGAGCAGCGGCTCCACGTCGATAAAGTGTCGACTCTAAATCTCTGGATGCTCGTCTGCTGCTTTATTTTTACTACATCAAAATCTATTTTTCTCCAAATGTGTAAAATCCAAACTAAACAAAGCGCCAGTGACGAGTTCACGTTTCACTTTCCACCGGAGGATTCTCACTTCCTCTGTCACGTCTGATGTGAAGTTGCTGCTTCCTCTTTCGTCGACTAGTCAAATGGGCCAAAAGTATGCGGACGCATTTCTCTCCAGTTTTCTCACAGTCCGGTTGGTCCCTGAGGTTTCGAGGTCGAAGCTTCCTCCTGGGAAACGTCTGTTTGAGGAGCAGCTGTGTGCACGAGGCCGGCGTCACGTTAACACAGAGCCAATCACCAGAGAGCGTTTAGTCTTCATTCAGAGGTTTGACCGTTTCTGTTCGGCCGGGTGACAGGAGACGTGTCCACATACTTTTGGCCACGATGTGTATTTTTCCTGCAGAAACCAACAATCAAAGAACGTAAAGTCCCAGGAAACCGTTTGTTTTCCACGTGGAAACCAGTTTGTAGAACCTCGATGCAGGTCGACGGAGGAAAACCGATTCTGATGATGTCGATGAAAGAGATTTGTGCCTTAACCTGTTTCCTGTCGTTTAGTTCTTCTTCACCTTCTTCTCTCGTCCGTCAGAAGCCAAACTGTTTGCGTTTTTCTCCGTTTCTGTCTTTTCTCACATTCCTGATGCTAGCGACACTCCGTTTGTATGAAACTTTATCGTCCACTCCCTGACGAACACCAGTGTAATTTATAATCAAAGGGATTCTTCTGTTTCAATCACTTCCTGTTGTGTTTGTGACGCCTGTGGTTTGAACGGACGCTGTGTGTGTTTGTGTTGGTGTGTGTGTGTGAGACCACATTTCATTTGATAATAAAAGAAAAGACCCATCGATCACGGATCTGTTTTATTCCAGTTTGTGAGAATTGTCAACAATTCAACATAAATAGAGAACAAAGGTTTTTTTAAATCCCTGTTTTCATTAGAAATACACGTTAAACCTGAGAAACCAAATACATTTAATATAATTTATAATATTATTCTTTAATTGAAACTTCCTCCATGTGGAATAAAACGAGTGGAGACTAATGCAGTGGTTTACTGTGGCCACTAGATGGTGCTGTACCCTACGTTTTTACGAGCCTGATCACAAACTGTCTTTAATCACTTAAAGTTGTAGTTTCATATTCTGTCCACGTGGTGGCGCTAGAGCTGCAACAATCAATTCATCTGCAATTATTTGGATAAAATAAAACATTTCTTAAATTCTGTGTTGTATTTTGGATGAATATTTTTAATACACTTCAGTTTTCTGATGATTCATAAATCGATTGATCCAGAAAATGACTGAATGAAGAAACTAATTGAGCTGCTGAATCTTTTATTTACTCTCTTTATTTAAATAGTTAACAAGTTGTAACTAATTAGAGAGGGTTAATCAGATAAGGTTTGACCTTTGACCTCTGCGGTTTCCTGGTTCAGGTGTTAAACTGAAGCTCATCAGAGGAAAGTGACAGTTCATGGTCTCGCCGACGCGCTGCAGTGCATCATGGGAGACGACGGCTCTTATCAGGTGGAACTGGTTCGACCTGTGTTTGTTACCTGAGGTCAGGAAACAGCAGATTCACACTATTGATCTGAAACTGATCAGTTATTACTTTATCAGTGTTAAACATCGATCTACAAAATAATATGAATATAATAGATATGATATAATGTATTTATATTATATTCTTATATAAAAACAGCAGAGAAATGGATGTGCAAGTTCCAAAGGGGCAGGAAGTTATTTAGTTATTAATAAAATTCTATTAGAAAATACAACTTAAGTGTTTTAAGAGACTCATGAAGCCTTAAAAAGGTTCTTTTGCTTTTGTCTGGTGAGAGGTCAGAGGTCAGAGGTCAGCTCTGATGATGAGGAAGATGAGGAAGACGAGGAAGATGAGGAGGTTTCCTCTGATCCAAATGGACCCGAGGAACAAACAAACCTCAGCGTGTCCTAATTGTCTGAGATGTGTGTCGTCTCTAAGCCTCTTACCTTAAGTCACCTGCTGCTGAGTCCAGGGGGACGAGTCGTCCTCGTGCTCGGCTGCAGGAGGTGATGAAGACTCTGGGACTGACGCACCGAGGAGATGCTGAGCGGGGACCTGGTGGCCGTGTGGGAGGTGGCGCTGAGCGACGGCGTCTTCAGGATCGGGTTCGCTCACGGCACCACCACCGGGAAACGTGTTGTCTACGTCAACGGGCAGGTCAGACGCTGTTTCATGTTTCATTTGAGGCGTGAAGACGGGAAATGATTCAAATCGAACTAAAGGGAAACTTCTCCTCAGATCTGATCTTAGGGCCCAGGTTGAGGCCCCGAGGCTAATATTATCTTAACCTTTAAGAATACAGTATAAAGTATTTATTGATTATATGAATGCAGTAAAAGTACTTCAAAGTAGTATGTGAGTAAAGTACTTGAGTCTTATACTTTCTGTATTTTCACGTTAGTAGAAGATGTCACAGCTTTCAAAATAAAACTACTTCCTCCACAGGAAGTCATCAGAAGAGACTGGATGTTCAAACTGGTCGGAAAGGAAACCTTCACAGTGGGAGGAGCCAACACCAAAGCCACCATCAGCATGGAGGCGGTGAGCGGCTTCGCCTACGAGTACACGCTGGAGGTGGAGGGCAAGAGTCTGCAGAAGTTCATGGACAACAGGACGAAGACGACGGAGACGTGGCTGCTGCGAGTGGACGGAGAGGAGCGCCGGGTGGTGCTGGGTGAGACGGACAAACACACACTACCTCAGACAAGGTCATCGCATCATCACAACCTCAGACAAGGTCATAACACATATATAATGAGATGATAATGTGAATATCTTCTGCATTTCCCTCAAGAAAAAGACACAATGGACGTTTGGTGCAATGGACAGAAAATGGAGACGACGGTGAGTCACTAAATGATAAATAAAGTTTATTTATCAGTAGTAGTATTATTTATCATCTCTTCTGTGTCCTCAGGGGGAGTTTGTGGACGACGGCACTGAGACTCGTTTCCTTTTGGGGGAACACGAGTGTTGCATCAAGGCGACAGGCAGCAGGAAGAAGAGCGGCATCGTTCATCACTTCCTGTTGGATGGAGAGAAAATATCTGCTCCTGCACAGTAACACTAACACAGAGTGGAAACACTGACTCATCATTTACTTCTCTGTTTGATCATAAATGTAGAAATGAGATTTAAACCACTTTAAAGTGCAGAACTGACTCTGTAGACTGTCCTAGGGCTCGGAGCTTTATTCTGAAGGGGCCCTACTTTTAATTTGTTAATTAGTTTTTGTGCAGCCTCAACACATCAAATATCTTTATGAATATTATGATGTCCACACAGCAGTCGCTGAGAGGAAGTCTGGAGTTTACAAGTTCAACCTTCTTAATGTTGTTGGAGTTGCTCGTGTGGTTTTTCTTGTAAAACGCCAAAAACCTTTGTTCCAGATTCTCAGATTGTTGTTTGTTGTCTTTCTTTGTGTTTTGTTCCATTTGTCAAATGAAACTCTGGGAAACTGTGATGCTCATTGTTTTTAATGATTAATCGATAAAACAGTCTTATATTTGACTTCTTGGTTGAACTGCTGTTTCCAAGGTCGACACAGACGACAGATGTAAATAAATCAAATATAGATAATCATACTGAACAGAACTAGAGGGGCCAGAGGGGCCGGGGGCCAGAGGGGCCAGAGGGGGCCAGAGGGCCAGAGGGGCCAGAGGGGCCAGAGGGGGGGCCAGAGGGGGCCAGAGGGGCCCGTGACCTCAACACATTTCAAGACTCCATATTCAAGATGTTTTATAAAGTTCAAGTTGTATTAATAATCCGGGTTCAGCACTGGACCCTGAGCTCATCCAGTGTTTGAGGTGTGAACATCAGACACTCAGGTGACCCATGGTGTTCAGGGATCACATGACCCCACTCCTCCTCTTCTTCAACCAGAAGCTGATACTGGGTGATCCAGAGGAGCCCAGGGACCTGATGGAGAGACTGGTCTACTAAATATGTTCCTCCAACTTAAAAGAGGAATAAATAAATGAATAAAGACACAGAATGACAAAACAATTATTTTGTGTGAAAAACTGTTTCGCTTCTTCCGGTTGAATGGGTCTGTAGTTTTATTGTGAAGGTCCTGCCGGAAGCGGCGCCGCTGTGCATTGCGGTGGTGACGTCACGGCGGGACCGTGCGGGTCGGATCATGGAGCAGTGCGGGGCGCGAGACGCGGGGACGATGTGCGGGACTCTGTGAAACACGCGCTGCGAACAACACCTGCGGAGCCGCACGAGCGTCCCAGGGAATCGAACAGTGACCGCTGGCACCGGGAGGAGGAGGAGCGGAGGGACGGAACAGCCTCCCCGACAAACACCCACCACGACCCGCAGAGCGAGGAGCGAGCCGCCGCTTCCCCCCCCTGGAAGCTCGTGTCTCCGGCGGAGCAGCGTCTCCTCCCCGGGCTGCGGCTCCGCTCTCTGCCGGTATGTGAGCGGACTCCACCGGAGGAGCGTCGGTGAGTCTCCCTCCGTGCCCCCCCCCCCACCCCCCCCTCCCGCTGCTAGCTAGCGTTAGCCGGTTAGCGTTAGCCTCGTCACAACAAGGCCGTCTCCGCCGCTCCGCTCGGTGTGAACCGGAGCTGCGTGTGAACGCGACCTGAATCCGCACTGACCCGCACTGACCCGCACTGACGCGCTCTCCTCCCGCACACACACAGATGTGCGGGGCGGCGGGTCCCAGCCCCGCAGTGTGGAGCCGGGACTGCCCGGGGAACAGCTGCCTGCCCCGGGCAGCAGCAGCTGCAGCGTCCCGCTCGGTCCCTGGTTCACATCAGTGTGTTTGTGGAGGAGGACATTTTATATGAATTATACATAAATGTAAACATGCTGATGATGCGTTCAGGTTCCAGGGTCCAGAGGAACCGCGTGTGTTACTGTTGTTCTGCTGGAGGTCACAGCCTCTGTCACCTGAACGCACCACTGACCCTCCTCCTCTTCCTCCTCTTCCTCAGCCCGGCACGGTTCTCTTAGGTCCTAACACCCAGGGAGGAAGAGGAGGGTGCTTCACTCCATTCAAATGACCTGTAAACATGTTGGTGATGAGTTCACGTCACCAGGGTCCAGACAGAAAAAACATGTTTTAGTGTTTCTGCTGTTTATCCTCCTGGAGGTCTCTGTCACCTGAACGCACCACTGACCCTCCTCTTCCTCCTCTTCCTCCTCTTCCTCTGCTTGGTTCCTCCGGGACGTCCAGACAGCAGCTGCAGTCATGAACTACCAGCAGCATCTCGCCAACTCGGCCGCCATCCGGTCCGAGATCCAGAGGTTCGAGTCCGTCCACCCCAACATCTACTCCATCTACGAGCTGCTGGAGCGGGTGGAGGAGCCGCTGCTGCAGAACCAGATCCGGGAGCACGTCATCGCCATCGAAGGTAAGAACACGGAGGGGGGGGGGTGGTGGTGTGTGGTGCCTTCATCAACATGTAGGGTTGTCAGTTGAATTCCCTGAATGTGCGTTGTGTAAACGCTCTCTTAAAGCAGGGAGGAGGTTTCTGAGGCTTGTCATCGCCTCTCGGTTCATTTCCTTGTCTGGTGAGATGAAAGACTGTGAACAGCTCCGTGCTTTGATCTTCACAAAGTGAAAGTTTCATCTGACCAGAAGAGGATGTGGAAGAGAACGAGTTCGTCTGCTTCGTGGTTTACAGAGTCTCAGATGTTTGTTTCAGAAGCTTCCAGCTCTGCGCAGGTTGTTATTTCTGAATCACGCTCGTCATCATCCAGATGTTTGTGTGTGTGTTGGACTCAGTGACTGGGACCAGTTGCAGTGTTGTTCCAGTAGCTGCTCGCTGTCACACAGTGAACAATAGTGCGAGCGCTGACTCGTCGTTCCTCTGCTGGATTCTGCTTCCCCTGAATTCTCTGGCCCCCGGTGACTCACTCGCTGCTTTCATCCTGGAAGTGACCCAAACAGCAGCAGCAGCCTGGACGCCGCCGCCGCTCTTCTTCTGCTGCACATCTGGACGCGTCACTCAGCCTCGCGTCATGTGACACAAGCTCTCAGCTCTGCAGAGGGTTTGAGTCACCGTGTCAATAGGTCCTCAGTTCTTCTGGGACAAACTGGAGCCACTTGTCCTTTCAGACGGTTTCTAAGACTCGGCCTAGTTTCAGAGCTGTGACTCACATCTCTCTCCACGCCCCCCCCCCCCAGCGGTGCTGCTGCGGGGCTCATTTGCATGTGAGGTGTGTGAGAGGTGTGTGTGTGTGTGTGTGTGTGTGTGTGAGCTGTGTGAGGATGGATGGAGGTCCTGGCAGCCAGGTGACACTGACCTACTTCCTGTTCGCTGCAGGGCTCCTCCTCCTCCCGCGGTGAACATCACTCAGCTTGTTGTCTCACAGCAGGACGCACACTCTAGTTTATTCATCTGCAACAAACCGGTTCGTCCTCCGAGGTTTGACTCTGTGGTAAAACACACATCGTTAACAGAACAGAGAACCACAGCTTTTATTTTGTATCAACAGGAAGTTGGAGGTTTTTGGTCAGATAATTTCCTCTTTAACGCAGTTTCTCTTGCGTGCGATTGAGTCAAACACTGATGTGACATCAGGTGGAGAAGTTCCTCCTCTCAGATTCTCCTCTGTCAGTGGTTTGAGCAACAGACAGTTTGTTCACTGCTCCTCTGTCTGAGTGTAAACACACGTTCTGTCTGCGGGGGGGCGTGTCACGCTCATTATGGAGATGTGTGTTTAGACAGAGATGAGTTTCAGGAGCTTCAGGGTTTCTCTGTGCAGGAGATCGAGTTCCCTTCACCACAGATTGAGCTTTTTAACTCTGCAGCTACATTCACAGAAAACCTTTATCTCTCAGTAGAGGAGGGAAACACTGAAGATCATGTTCTGCTCCACGTTAGCTGTCGGTATGAGGACATGTTCACACGTGTGCAGCTCGGAAAGTCTAACTTTAGCTTTTTAAAATAATCCCATCATTGAAATGAAGGAATAATAAATGAAATGGTAACTTTATACATTTACACCCAAAATGTTTTTATCTGTATCTTGTTCCGTTTCCTGAGTAAATCCTCAAACTTCACATCTATACTTAAAATCTGAGTAAATGCTGTAAAGAGTAAATGCATGATCAGAGAGGAAACAGTAGATGTCAGTAGATGTCAGTAGATGTCAGTAGATCTAAGTAGATGTCAGTAGATGTCAGTAGATTCAAATATTCATCGAGTGTCAGTAGATGTCAGTAGATCTAAGTAGATGTCAGTAGATGTCAGTAGAAGCAGGTGGAGGGAACACGGAGCAGCTCTGCACCAACACGTCTCTCTTCCTCTCCAGCCTTTTGTCTCCTGCTGCTTTTGTCTGATTTCGGTCGGTGCTGCCGGCGGTCAGTGAACGCACCATGTGACCCAGTTAGCCCTCACCGCCGTGTGTTTGTTCGCCCTCCAGGCTCCCAGTATCCTCTCTCATTTGGCAGGATCGTGCCCACATAATGTTTGTTCTCAGGTTTCAAACCGTTTGTGCCGACTCTGTCTTCTAGCAAGGCAGCGGGCCAGCTGGGTTTGGGGTGGAACTCCCTGTGGGGCCACCTGTAGTAGAGTAAATCCTCCTGTGTCGACAGGGGATGAAAGGAACTCCAGAGATTTCCTACGTCTAACAGGAATCAGGGAGTAAACTGCAGCTCTGCCTTTGTTTACTTTCACGTCTTTGCTTCTTGTGGCCAAAGTTCAGCTTTTCTCTGTGAATGAGTCAAACAGAAGCAGCTCAGGTCTTTGTTTCTGCTTCAAACTTCATGGATTCTACAGAGTCTCAGTCACACAACACAGGCAGAAGGATAAAGAGTCAGGAAACAAATGCAAATCATAACGTTCTAGAATCCAACTTATTGTCTTGAGATTTATTTTATTGCCTCAGTCGTTATCTGGTGTCTCCTCAGGGCTCTGGACTTAAAGCTGCACAGACACAGTCGGAGTAAATCATCCACAAAGCAAAGTTTCTCTGCCTCCATGTTTTCTGTCTGTGTGACGTGTCCTGACGTCCACATCGTCCTGTGAACGTTCAGCTCGTCGTTAATCGCTCAGTTATCCTTTCTCTCGTTGAAGCTGCTGCAGTCGACTCAGGTGAAGACGAGTGCAGTTGTTTCCCGATCTGCTTCAGGATGATGATGATGATGATGTGAGGAAGAGACTCACTTGTTTGTTTGTCACATGTCATCAGGGAGCGGTTATGTAACGTGGCGTCCGTAAACAACAGTGACAAAGTAAGACGTGCTCACGGGGATGCTTTTAATCGAGGGTTTTATCCGTTACGTAAAGCCACCGCTGCCGGCAGCACGCCACTCTGTCTTCAGAAATTACGCTGAGATCTCTGCACCTTTTGTCCACAGCCCCCCCCCCCGTGCTGACTGTCCTCTCTGTAAAGTGGTCGTGCTCTCGTCTTATAGACGTTTTTATTTTAGCCACAGTCCTTTGTTTTCCTGCAGGCCTGTTTTCATTAGGCCTAATGTACGAGGTGAAAAGTCATCATCAAGTACGGGGCTGACAGGCCGGCAGCATCACGCTCTGACACTGGTCCTCTGCATCAGCTGGAATCACCAGCACTGTGACTGCAGAAGCTTTACATGAGATGTGAGACTTTATATCTCCAGCGCTCCCAGTGGCGTCCGAGCCAGCGTCTCTCCTGCCCGTGTGGGTTAGGGTTAGATCATCGTGTTCCCGCCAGCAGCCGGGAGCTGACTCCGCCTCTGGCCGGTGGAAACACCAGACCCGTCTTCACCAGGATGAACCAGTACAACTCTGACATCATCACTTCAGGACCATGAAGTTCCTCCTCTTTACTTCCTGCAGCTAAATGACGTCTGATTCCTGATTGGCTGCCTGTGACATCAGATACACATCCTCTGACGTGTTGAGAGTAAAAGAGAACAAGAAAGAACAGGTCCCTGTCATCCCAGTAGAGTGGAGCTGTAGGTCAGAGGTCAGCGTGTGCAGCCGCAGGTCACACAGAGGTCAGAGGTCGCTCAGTGCTGTTACTGGGATTATCTGCAGATCCCAACTTGTCCTGCTTCTGGGATCTGACACCAGTTACATCCAGATCCAGATCAATGATCATGAATAATCAGGTTGTGTCCTGTGGTTCACTGTTGCTGCTCGTTCTCGTGAGGGAGACGTTGGCGTGTCACTGTCGTCCTGCTCGCGCTGCGTCTGTCCACAGAATCAGATTAAGGAGAAAACATCAGGTTGGATGGACGCGCTCATCGACCGGGCTGCGGAGGGAGCAGCCGGTGGGGGGGTAAATGTCAGAGATGTGATATGTCCGAGTGACAGAGATTCACTGTGTCACTGACGGATTGAAACGTATTAGAGACCAACCAGCTGCTCAGCTTCCTGCAGCTGTTCACATCTGGCTGCTGAAAATGTGCCCGATTCATTTATTTCATTGAATCCCTTTTGTCTTGTTAACGTCACGTTCTGCAGTGTCTCAGCCGCTGGAACGAGAACATCCCTGATTGTTCTCACTCGTTGTAATCGGAGGTGAAGATGCAGCCGCCGCTCCGACTCGTTCAGCCGCCACATGATGCCCGTGGTGCAGGGATCTCTGGGTAACATCTCCTGGCTGCCCCCAGGGTCCCATTAGGGAAATGTTGTGAGCTGCTCCTCTGTGCGTGATGTTGAAACGCACGGCTGCACTCCGCTGTGAGAGCCGTGTCGTCCTGTGGAGCTTCAGGTGTTTCTCTGAGGACGCAGATGATAAAAGACCTTGTATCGTGCATGAGAGACGAAAACACGTGATGATTCCAAACGTGTAAAGAAGACCAGTTTGTATCATGTTCATAAGAAGCATCTGTAAGACGTGTTGTTGAACTGCTCCTTCAAACTGCTCATATCCTTTAAATAGAGTCAGTGTCGTTTCCACCTCAGACCACAGACAGACCACAGACAGACCACAGACAGACGACGCCTCACAGTCAGTGGATGGACGTCTTTGCTCTTTTGTGTCGTGAAGTGACAGATTGTCGATGTTGTCGTCTAATCTGTGTCGTCGCTGACGTCCTGCTGAGTCTCCGCTGTTTGTTTCTAAATCCTCCAGCGTGGTCGTGTCATCCCTGAATCCCCCCCCCGCCCCACTGTCTACAAACCAGACCACAGATTAAAGATTAAAAACCTGCAGCCATGATACGTGTCGTATATCTGATAAAAGCATCTTCCTTCCTGTGATGTCTCATTGTGTCTCAAGTCTCCAGGCTTTGCTTCTACATGTGGTTTGGCGTCTCGCTGCCGATTGGCCGACGTAGTGTCTCCCGTCCTCCTGTCCGATCCGATCTGACAAACGTCTTCTTCATGTGATTCTGCCAAAGCAGAAAATCAAAGTCCGGCAGGAGGGAAACACCAGAGAGAAGGAGATTAGGGGATGTAAGAGAAGAAGCTTGTTAAACCTGCTCCTGTGTTGGATCCCTGCAGATTATTTACCTTCATTGGTCTTTCTCATGAGGTGACGGCCTCGTCCTGGTTCCACAGCGTCCTCGTGGTTCCACAGCGTCCTCGTGGTCCCACAGCGTCCTCGTGGTCCCACAGCGTCCTCCTGGTCCCACAGCGTCCTCGTGGTTCCACAGCGTCCTCGTGGTTCCACAGCCTCGTAGCTTCATGTCAAACGTCTCAAACTGAATCAGAGACGTCAGTGTAACTGAGAGTCTGATGTCTCTCACACTCATTAAGACAGGGGCCGGTCTGGGGACATCTGAAGTTCACTCTTTGATCGTCTAACTGGCCTGAACCGTTTATTTCATCCCTGTTTACGTCCCAGCATCCTTCACTTTGAAGTCTCCGCGTGTTGTGTTTGTGGACGTCTCGTAGTCTCGGCTCCGATTTCTGCTCAGAAAGTGAAAACGGACACCGTGGACAGTGAAACTCAAACTGACTGCGGCTGGTTGTCATAGCAGTTACGTCTAAACAGGGGAAATGAGTCTCTCACTTCCTGATGATGTGATCAGCAGCTCCAGTGTTTAGAAGGTCAGGAGCAACATCTCCTGCCTCAAGGTGAATGTCTCATGATGAAGGTTCATAGATTCAGACTGAACAGGAGAGTCTGCAGGTCTGAACCAGACCAGGTGTGAACCAGTCCTGAATACAGACAGTTTCCAGTGTGTCGATGATCCAGATGCTCAGACTTGAATCTGTGTCGTGGTCCCAGCAGCTGCAGCCCCCCAGCCTCACCCATATCCCCCCGTCTCTCTTTACTATGAGGGGAAGCTCCAGACACTGACCTGAGTAAAACAATAGGTCCAGCACAGATCTCATGCAGGTATAAAAATAGTCTCCCGGCTCTGCGGCTTCCTGCCACTTAACAATAGTCTGATACGTTTTCTGTGTCGCTGGTTTTGAGCAGAAAGACATTTTAAAACCACACGACTCCGATAACGAAGCTCAGACGAGATGCGACAGAAAACCGATTAGACACAGAGGAGATTCTCTTCCTGAGGAAAATCAGAGCGAGTGTAAAGGAGGAGGAAGTGGGGGAGGGAACGCCTCGCTCCCTGAGGTGGCTGATGTCACTTCCTGCCTCATCGATCGCCCTGCTCACAGAGGACCTGACCTCTGAGCCCGGCTGCAGAGCCACGCTGGGATTCTCAGATTCTTTCATCTATCGAGTCTCGTTTGTGCTGCGTGTTTCTGCGGCGAGCAGCAGATGCTCGACAAACCCTGAAGGCCTCGCCTCCTTCGCCGATAAATGATTCAGTGACTAATTAATTTGACTCCGCCAGCGAAGCCTCATTACACCAGCTCCCTGTGACAGTGAAGGGGCTGTTGTGCTGTTTCATACCAGGGTTCACGTCCTTCATCAGCTCAGCTTGAACAGGTTCAATCCCAGACTCCCAGGTTAACGGTGGAAGATGAGCCTCTGTCTGAACAGGACGTGCAACAGGACTGAAGAGGACACTCGTCTTATATCCACAGTGGAGACTCCAAGCTTTATTGACAGTTGGCAGAAGAAAAGCTCAGAGGAAACCAGACACACTCAGACGTGCTGAGACGTCACTTCTCCGAGGTCGTAAACCTGACGGCAGAGAGAGAGTAGTTTGTCTCCCATCTGTCCCTCACTCAGAAAATCAATCCTCCCCTCTTGTCCTCCGAGGTCTCAGGTCACCATCTGTGAGGAGGACGATCCCACCTCCTTTTGTTTTTTTTACTGTTTCTGCTCAACGACTGTGTTTTAACATTCATTCTTCTTCTGGTAAAACACTTGATTCATTTACCAGTTGTGTGTCCGTCTCCTCACATCGTGACAGAACACACAACCTGCTGCTGATGCCTCTGACCTCTGACCTTTCTGTGCTGGATCAATTACAATCACACCGGGACGCTGTTAGTTCCTGGATCCTGCTACTTGTTAGATTAGTCGTTACACACGGACATATAAAGACTTGTACATTTTCCCTTTTATGATATTAAAGCGTTAATCAGAGAAATACAATAATCATCACACTGATCTGTTGACGTGTTGCTTGGTAAACGTGTTCTCGCCTAATTTGAACCTTTAGTCCACTTTCCCATGAGATGTGTCTGCTCCTGTTTGTCCTGCTCCTCCTCTGAGGAGGGTCCTGGGCTCCTCACAGGATAGTCTCAGATGAATCTCTTGGTCTGGTTTGGCTGCAGAGGTTTGACAGCGTCTCTCTCTGTGGGGACAGCGTGTCCCCAGCGGCCGCTCACGTAGACGCTCCATGTTAAGTAAGGGATTATCAATCTGCCTCAGCTGTAGTTACAGAGCAGCGCTGACCCCCACAGCATCGGAGGGCCCCGCTTCCTGGCAACTGGACAGAGTCACTGGCACGAGAAACACCGCTAATGCTGTAAGCTGTTTACACACACACACACACACACACACACACACACACACACACACACACACACACACACACACCTGCTGAGGCAGTGAGTTCCTACAGTCGTTACTTTTCGTCATTGAGTCTCGTTCTTCTTCGTCCATCACTTTGAATCTCCAGGTAACGACGATATATCTGAAAAGTTAAACTCTCAAAATGAATGCGAGGAGAATACAGATTTAAATTTCGAACAGTGTGTTGTCACGGGGGTCAGGCTGCAGGATGATAAGCCCACAGGAAGTGATCTGTCTCTGGACGCTCGGTACCATCTGTCTCTCACACGGAGCGTCTTCATCCCCATGTTACTACATCACGTCCAGAGAACAGTGGCTTTATCTTCTCACGCCTCCTGCACCAGTTGCTCCCTCGTGGTGGAGGTGGTAGATTCTGCTCAGGAAGATGTGTCAGTAGTTCTAACTGTGGCTGTAGCTGTTGTCTGTCTTTAACCTTTGACCTCTCTCCTGCCTGGTGCTCATGATGTCGGTGAGTTTGCTCGGCAGGTGCCTGTGGATTTAAAAAAAGAAAACGCTCCCCTCGTCTTTTCTGCTCCACCTAAATGTCAGAATGTAAGAAGGTCGGCGCCTCATCTGTTTGTGTGAGGGTGGAACCGACTCTACGATTATACAAATGTAAACAGAGTCTGGTGCTGTTGTCGTCGTCAGACTGAGGAGGTTGTGTTTCCAAACAAAGCTGCTCTGTTGTGTTTGAGTGTTCGGAGAAGGAACAGAGCGAAGAAGATGATGGACGAGGATTCAAACTGAAGCAGGCTCTATGTGAGAAAGAGAGGAGGAAAGGGAGCAAGGGAAGGTTAGAGGAAGCATGGGAAGGAGCGGAAAGTGGATCCCTCCAGCGGCGCCTCCATCAACAAAGCATTGTGGGAGAAAAATAAGGCGTCTGTGAAACGCAGCTTGTGTGGGAAGCCCCGAATTCCTCCAGAAGTGCAGAGGGAAAACAACAAGCAGGAAGTGTATAGAACGAGTTGTGTGTCGTGAGCAACTGAGATGTTCTGGATGAATACTCAGATCCAAACATCCAGGTTGTTAAAGCTTGTTTGAGGCCTATTGTATTCATGTGGAGTTACAAGTTTAAATAATAAAGTTACTGATGAATATCTGTGTTTACTAAGTGCAATAAAAAGGAATAAAAATGATTACAAGTCAAGTTGGAATCAATAATAATAATAAACCCTGAAGACTGAATAGAACAGATAGTAAAGATGAAGGGTGGAGACCTGATCTGTGACCGTATGTGGAGGTCAAAGGTCAGGCTCAGATTTATTCTCCAGGAGACAAAGAGCTTCTGTCTCTTCTGGACGACTTGAACATCAGAAAGAAAGTCAGTCCGATTGGATCTGAGTCACAGAGTCTGGATTCTTCTCCTCGTTACTGATGAGCTATTTCAGGAAATATCTCTGTTCCGTCTTCAACTTGAAGCCGAGAAACGACAACAAGGTTCCTGGGGAATAAGAGAGAGTTGAAGAAATCTGAAGTTCACGTGTACATTTTATATTCAGACCTTTCTGCCCCTGATTGATAGGGAGGTGAAGGTAAAGAGTAGAAGCTGGTGAATGGTTTGTAGTGAAGAGTTTTCATTGTTCTCTGGCTTTATTCACAGAACCAACACAAAGACATGAAATGAATCAATGAGGAATAAATGAATTCATGTGTTTTTATTAGTTTCTTCAGTTTGACTCAATAAAAATAACGACAGGAACATGTTCAGTGTTTAAACCAGTCGTTGGTGCAGTGGATTGATCACGTAGAGGATCCACTTGGTGCTGTGGCCTGGTTCATAAAGAGTGTGTGTCTGTGTGTGTGTGTCAGTGATACATCTTCCTCTCAAGGTCACACACTCTCTTCCCAGAGATGAACTCTCTGGGGATGAAGGGGAACTGTACACCAGGCTGGCCTCAGTGTCCCTGATAGATGCTGCACACACACACAAACACACACGGACACACACTGCAGACATGTTGTGTTGTGACTTTCATGTCAAACTGTGTGTTGTTATGTTGGTGGGACATTGAATCCTGGAATCTCCTCGTCTTTCCCTCGACTCTTCGTCTGTGTCTTCTATGTGTGTGGCTCCTCTTCTTCATCCTGAGACCTGAGGATTTAAACCGTCTCTGTGGTGATTCTGTGGACACCAGCGCCCTCTGCAGGCCGGACAGTGAACTGACTTGTGTTTTATAGATCATCTGAAAACCTGGTGTTTCTCCAACATGTGTAAAATAATTAGTTTTCACTTCATATCGAGTTCTTGTTCTTTCTCCAACGAGTTATTGACGTGGGAAACAGCATCGAAGCTTTGTTTTCATGAGATGCGCCACACAATTTAATTTTTATATTTTAGTTTTACAGATTTTTTAGTATTGTTGTTTGTATATTTATATATTTTTGTACTTATATAAATTGTTGTTGCTCAGTTAATCAGGTAGTGTAGTGCTCAATGTTCTACAGCAGGTGGCAGCAGGGAGCTATGGTGGTTTTCTGTATGGAAGGAATGCTGGGAATGTTGTGTTTGTGTGTTTGTGTTATCACATTGTGTTGATGTGAATTACAGTATTTCGTACTGGTATTTTACTCTTTTAATCATGTGACACCTGAATATTAATAATCATAATAATAATGAGGTTCATCTACATTTTTATTTGATTCTTATTTGTTGTTAATACTTTTGAATTGAATCTTTAATTTGGTTTCAAACATTGATATCAATGATCATAATCGGTGTTTGGTCGTCAGTGACTCAGCGTTGTGTGAATGTTGCTCTGACAGTTTCTCAGTTGATCCGTCTCGTGGTGTTAATGTGGATCAATCACAGCTACACACACACACACACACACACACACACACACACACACACACACACCCACGGGACTCTTCACAGACTCTGAATAATGAATGTCTCCCTCTCTCCGCTCTCTAATGACGTCTCAGGAATATCTTGTGTTTGTGTGTACGTGTGTACGTGTGTGTTCTGTATGAGCGTACATATGTTACCATGACCACCCCCGTCACACACACACACACACCTCTCTCTCTCTCTCTTTTGGGTGAAATGTGTTGTGATTGGTGGAGCTGACTTTGATCAGTCCCCTCTCCTCCCTCCCTCCTCACCCCTGTCCTCAAACCTCCTCCTGCGCCTCACTTCCTGGACTCCGACCAATCGGCTTTCTCGATTTGACACACCGCTACTTCAGCAAAGCATCTGTCCTATTGTAGCCAGGGATTAAAGTGTGTGTGTGTGTGTGTGTGTGTGTGTGTGTGTGTGTGTGTGTGTGTGTGTGTGTGTGTGAAGAAATTCATGAATTCACAATCAGCTGATCACCATCTGTGCTGCAGCAGAGACCAGGACAAATAAACAAAGAAAAACCTTATCATTATTATTTTCAGTAATAAACACTCACTTTCCTTTCCAAGTTTAATGTGATTTAAGTTTCTTTCCACTGAACAGAACATGTTTCTTGTTGCTGTCACTTTGTAAACTCAAGAGAACAAAGACATGAAACCTGATCAAAGGAGCCACAGACACTGTGATGAAGAAACATGAACTCTGTTAAAGTTGTTAAATGATTCTCCTGCGTTTTAAATATCAACGTGTTTCTGTGTCACTCACGACTCAGTGGTTAGTTTGTCCTGATGGGACCACACACACACACACACACACACACACACACACACACACACCCATCACGTGCCAAGCCAGCCGTGCAAGCCCCCAACCAGTCACCATGGCAACAGCCCTGAGTCTGGAACACAGGGTGGGGCAGGGCATCTTCCTCTCCTTTCTCCTTCTCTCCTTTCCTTCTTCTCAGTTTTACCTCGTCCTGTGTGAACGCACACACACACAACTCACACACACACTGATTAGCCTCACACAGACAGGTGACCTTCAAGTGTTAATGTAGATAGGTGTGTGTCTTTGTTACTTGTACACACAGACACACACACACACACACACGTTGCCTCCTGTTGTATTGTTTCCTAAATGTTGAACTGAACTGAAAACACTTCCTCCTGCTCTGCAGCGGCACACACGTGTTTTACATGATCCAGGTGTTTCTACATGTCGTGTTGTCGTGTTGTCGGCCTCTCACGAACACGCTGGGTTTCATTTGTTCGTTTCCCTGCTACTTTGAGACTCGATCAATAATCTGATCACGTGATTGGTTGATGATGTTTCGGATGAGGAAGACTCTTGTGGTTTTGAGTGTGTTAGCTTAGCTTTAGCCTGAAGGAAACTGAATGTGTGTGTGTGTGTGTGTGTGTGTGTGTGTGTGTGTGTGTGTGTGTGTGTGTGTGTGTGTGTGTGTGTGTGTGTGTGTGTGTGTGTGTGTGCGTGTGTGTGTGCGTGCACATTTTGTATTCTCCACCTCTCATGGACTCGTGTGTGCATACAAATGACGTGTGTGTGTGTTGTGTACACACGTCTGAGGTTTACAGTTTTGTTGTGTGTGTGTACGTTTCTCCTCCTGCCAGCAGGGGGCTTCATGTTACTCCCCCACACCACCACCTCACCTCCCCCCCTCCCTCCCACTCCTCAGCCCTCTGCTAACTGACCCATTTTCACTGTCTCCAGGGGGGAGAGAGTGAAGGGGGAGTCGTACCTCCTCCCGCTCCCTCGCTCTTTGGTGCAGAAAATAAACTGAGCAGTAAGAGGAAGATGAGGTGTGTGTGTGTGTGCGTCTTTGTGTGTGCGTGTGTATGTGTGTGCGTCTTTGTGTGTGCGTGTGTATGTGTGTGCGTAAGTGTGTGTGTGTCTTTGTGTGGTTGCCATATTTGATTAAAGCGCTCCCCACTGGGTGTTTGCTAAAGACGACTGTCACTGTGGCTCCTGTTTAACCTGTTGTGCAGGTGGGTGGGTGGGTGTGTGTGTGTGTGTGTGTGTGTGTGTGTGTGTGTGTTATTTAAATGATGTTCAGACTGAGAGTCTCCTCTGGATCATTTTAATTTCTTTAAACCAATTACAGTGGTTCAGGGCGGAACTAAGTCCAGGAATCTGTATATTATTGGGCGGGACTGGTTTAGATGGAACATTTACACGTTGGCAGACGATGATGATGATGAAGAAGAATCCGCTCTAATAAAACAGAAGAAGAAGATTGTTCAGGATCACTGATCCGATTCATGGTTTCTATGAAGATGAGGCTTCCTGTAGATCCTGTTTGGATGATTTCTTCTTCTCTTCCTCCTCCAGTTCAGTAACAATATGAATTTATTTAGTTAAATTATTCATATTATTTTCAGTGAACGTTGAATATTCCATCTAACGTCCGTCCACTCGTCTTTATCGCTCGGTCTTTTCTTTTCCCATCTCAGGTGGTTGAGTCTCCACCTGCCGGCTGCAGTTGACCTCATTTAACCTCCTGATTCTTGACTGATCTGCAGCTGCTCTCGTCTCAACATCGTCTCAGTGATGATGTGATGATGCTCCCTCTCTCTCTGAGGATGATGGGGGGGGGGGCAGGCTGCAGGTCCTGATAAGAACCTCAGTGTCTCCAGAGACCTGTGGACCTCTGTGCTCGCTCCATTCACTTTGAATCAAGCTTCTTCACGCCTCCTCCAGGGTCTCAGTCCATCTGCACCTCATCATGACGCTAGTAGCAGTTAGCATTAGCTTCCTCTCAACCTCAACCTATTGATTCTCTACCTTCACCAGCACCAACCCTCAGGTCTCGTGAAGTTGATCCAATGAAGCTGCCTCTTGTCAATCATCCATCTCCAGTGTGATGATGAAGTTATGACTCCGAGAGTCGGCTTCAAATCCAGCGTGAGGATTCACTGCAGTTCTGCTTGTGGATTAGGTTCCTGACAGATTAGAGATTATTAACCAGCTCATTAGTTCATCACCTCACAACAATCTGCTGCTTCTCCCTGATGGATTCATCTCACACGTTTGAACATCAGATTAGGATCAGACTCGACTCTCCGTGAAACACAAACTGACTCAACTCAATCCTCTTCACGGCTTTCACACCTGGTTCGGTGAACATATGAAATGTGTGCGAAGTGAGTTTCCAGATTCAAGTAGTTTATATTATTCATCAGGAAACTCTTCCTCCTCGTTATCAGTGACAAACTCTTCAGTGGCTGTAACATCAACCGCAAGACAACACCACGATGTGCACCGGATCAAAGGCTCCAGGTGCGCTTGATGTTGCAGTGGCGGTGCAGCAGGCGTTGGCGTCTTCCATCTCCAGTAACCCCCCATCTGCACATCTTTCCTTATCTCCGTCCAGCTCCTGTAACGTGTTGCTGTCGTCAGGTGACATGTTGTGAGGGTGCGTTTGATGAGGAGACAAACACATGGACAGAGGAAAGTGTGTAGCGGTGAAAAGAGAAAGTAGCTGTCGGCTTCTTCTCTAATCTTGATTAATCCCAGTAATAATCCACGAGGCGTCGGGGGGGGGTGTAATCTCCCCCCGCTACCCCTCAGAGAGAGAAAACGTTTCCTCTCTAAAGTTCGATCAGAGACGAATAACTGTGAGATGAAGAGTTTATCACTTCCCATCCAAAATAAAAGTATGATGGGATGTTTGTTCTCACAGCTTCAAGTCATCATGTGTGTGTGTGTGTGTGTGTGTGTGTGTGTGTGTGTGTGAAGAGCTTGACAGGCAGCGCTGAGGCTCCTCCCCCTCCTGTAGGTCCCAGTGCAGACAGTAAAACCTGGACTGGACCTTCTCCTGGATCGTGTTGTGACGTTAACGTCAGAGAACTGATCAACAGCTTTTCTGCTGAGTCAGTTATTGATTGAAGGACAGAGTCAGTCTGAGGAGCCCTCATCACCAGAAGCTCTGGAACCTCCTCGTGTTGACGTCTTCGTCTTCTGCGTGTTCGGCTCCTCTTCTTCATCCTGAGATCTTTGTGTTTCACGTCCGTCTCGTGTTAGAAACCTCATCAACACGTCCACTCGTCATGTGACATGTGTCTTCAGGAGTGTTGGTGTGGACGGAGAACACAAACCATACTACTGATATAAAGCTTGTATATTAATTATTCAAGTTAAACCGTGTCAGTACGGACGCAGCCTGAACTCCGAGGCACTTTGACCTGAGTTTTACTTCATAATAATATTTTCTCTTTTTAAAATCCTATTCCTCCAGAAGGTCTTTGAAAGCATCTCTTACTGAAACCTGACTTCTTTGCTCTCGGGTCTGATTTATTTTAACTTTCTACAAGTTAGGCTCATAAAACATAGTGTGTGTGTGTGTGTGTGTGTGTGTGTGTGTGTGTGTGTGTGTGTGTGTGTGTGTGTGTGTGTGTGTGTGTGTGTGTGTGTGTGTGTGTGTGGTGGCTCCAGGTCCGAGCTGTGCATTGACTCCACTCCGTGTTTTCCCACCGTCCCCCGCTGCTGTGTGTGTGTGTCTGCGTGTGGTTGTGTCGTTGTGTGTGTGTGGAGCGCAGAGCTGTGGACCGGGGAATGGGACCGTGGCTGCGGAGCTTTGTGCGCGTGTGTGCGGGTAGAGAGCAGAGTTACTGGGGCCGGTGTGTGGAGGACGGACCGGAGCCTCCTCTGTGAACCCAGCGAGCCTTCAGGCCCAGCGGAGCCGCAGAGAGGAGCCGTTCCCCGGCGGACTGCTGCGCTGCGCTGCGGGGGATGTGCACACACAATGGGAGACGACGCGCTGGCACCGTGCGGGACGCGGCTCTAGAATAACATTCACCCGCGGGTTGTGCGTGATGAGACCGGAGCTGTCGGCCGGACCCCGGGCGGAGGAGTCCCGGTGCTGAGGACTCGCTCTGTCCGCTGGAGAAGTGATTCTACCCCGGTACACAGGCTGCCTGGAGCCGGGGACCGCAGCGGAGGAGCCGCCTGCTCGAGGGTCTGCTGCCGGTTCGATTCCGCTGGGACGGACACGGAATGTATTTCCTGCGTCAAAGAGCTGTTTGCACATCTGGATGAGAGGGAAGTCCATGTTTGGTGTTGTGTTGTTTAAAGTGTTTTAAAGCTGAGGTCAGCTTCTTCATGAGGATTCACACAGAGCAGCTTCAGGATTAAAGTGGGTCTTCATCAGACACCTTCAGGTCGGTGTTATCTGCTGCAGACACTGAGAGCGCAGCAGGAGCATGTACCTTCTGGACAGTAGCTGCACTGACAGGATGGACAGGGGCACGCCTCAGAGGAAGACCGTCTACCGCATCTCCCTCACCCTGGTGAAGAGGGAGAGTCTGGACGATGAGGATGGAGAGCAGGACCCCCGGCCGGCGGAGAACCCCAAGGTGGGCGCCTTCCGGCGGGAGGGCTCGGTGGAGGTCCAGCGCGGCGGCCTGCTGGAGCAGCTGAAGGAGGTGGAGGACGAGAACGACGACTTGTCCTCGTCACACAGATACATGAGGAACTTCAGGACGTTCAGCACGGGGCAGCTGGAGCTGGGGAGGCTGAAGACATCCAGGAAGCAGAGGAGCTGAAGGAGAAGGCCACCAGCCCGTTAGCAGAGCAGAGCAGAGAGGCCCCCGAGAGCAGCGAGGCCCCGAGAGCAGCGAGGCCCCGAGCAGCGAGGCCCCGGAGAGCAGCTCGCCTCAGAGGCAGGAGGACGCTCCGAGCGAGAGCAGGCAACAGGAAGCCGAGGATCCAGAGAAGATTTCCTCTGAAGCTCCTCAAACAGACGCTGCGCTGGAGAACGGCAGCGATCAGAAGAGGAAGAGGCTCCTGAAAGCAAAGAGCGTGGAGGAGAGGAGCAGTGACGCGGCTCTGAACGGCGATGGGACGATGTCTCACTCCAAGAGCAACGGGAAACCAGCTAAAGTTACGTCTCCTGAGACCCCCCCTCCGAAGAGACCCCCCGGTCTCCTGCGGCGCAGCTTCAGCTTCAGGCACTGGACGGGCGGCGAGCTGCTGCGACTGCGGGCGCTGTCCAAAGACAAACACCACAGCAGCTCCGGCTGCATAGAACGTGACACCGGGCCTGATGGCGGCGAGGTGACCCCAGAGGCTGCCGCTGTGCCGCCACCTTCTCGCCATAACGACCTCACCAGAGAGAAGAGCAGGACCCTGGAGGTCGGAGCCGTCCTGAACAAGACGGACTCCATGACCGAGCTGAGCCGCTGGGAGAGAGCTCGCGGCAGCAAGAACCGGACGCTGGACAACAGCGACCTGCAGCGCCTGGCGGCCGAGAAGGACGCATCAGGTGGGGGGTTCCTGCGGGGAGGAGGCGGTCGCTCCAGTGAGAGGCGCCTGGTTCGCTTCTTCAGCGGGATCTTCTCCAGGAGGGACGGGGCGTCCACTTCCACGCCGGTGGGCAGCCCCAGCACCAACCGGTCCCTGCGGCGCAGCAGGAGGGCGGGGCTGTCCCAGTCCAGTACGGAGAGCATGAACGGAGGAAGCACTGACGGTAAAACCACTGATCTCTGTCTGTGTTCGTCTGTCAGCTGCCAGTCGGGTTTTAACCATATTTCATTCACAGGGAGGAACTACTGAGGTTGATAGTGGTTTTCGTTTTGGCCTCATTTAAATAACTCGCATGTGGCCCCTGAAAGCTCAGCCCGGCCCCTCGTCATCACTGCGAGTTCAGCTGGTTTCATCTTGAGACACGTGGACGTTTCCTCCTCTAATTGTCTCCTGGCCCCTGAGAGGAGTCGAGGGCCACGTCTGGGCCCCGGAGCCTCAGGTTGGACTCAGTGACTCAGCTGCTCAGCTTTCTCCTTCAAACACTGAGGCAGAAACATGAAGTGATTTTAAACTGAGTGGATTCACACAGAGAGTTTGTCAAGGTTGAAACAGCAGGGCTCAAGGAGCAGTGTGTGTCTGTCTCTGTGTGTGTGTTTGTTTGTTTGTTTTGGACAGCAGGGTGATGTTTGGTTGTGTCAGTGACGACCACACGCTGCTGTTTGTCTTTCATTACCCTGAGAATGAAAAGGACTTCAGTTCTTCTCTGATAGCGACGAGAGCGACAAGTGAGCTGAGTCACTTGTTCGTGCGTCTGTTGAAACCTCCTGAAACACAGAGAGACGAGCGAACAGGAAAATGTTTTTGAAATAGCAGCGAGGAGGAGACGTGAGAGAGAAGCAGAAGTTTGAGTCTGGAGACCAGGACGTTTTTTATCTTTATCCTAAAAGGAAGGTCGTCTGGTCATGTGGCTGCAGCAGCTTCAGTGAGGTGCGCAACACACGTACACACACACACACACACACGCGCACACACACACACACACACACACACACATATACACACACACATATATACATGCATATTTGCAGCAACACAAACAACACACCCTCAGCATCCTCTTTCCATTTAGAGGGGACGAATGGAAAACATGACGAGAGAGGAAGTGGATCTGTCCAGACAGAGGGACAGAAAGAGGGGGGGATAGACAGAGGGACAGACGGAGGGAGGGCCAGACTGACAGATAGAAAGACAGAGGGATGGACAGACAGACAGAGGGATGGACAGATAGACAGAGAGAGGGGCAGACAGATAGACAGACGGACAGATGTGCTTTCCTGTCACTTTTCTCTCCACCAGCCTCCCTCCAGATGTTTGCAGCTGCAGCAGCAGTTTCACACGTTGTCACCTCTGCAGCAAATCAAGTTCATTCATCCTGCTGTGTGTGTGTGTGTGTCTCTCTCGCTCTCTCTCTCTCTGTGTGTGTCTCTGTGTGTGTCTGTGTGTGTCTGTGTGTGTGTGTGTGTGTGTCGCTGCCACGTCCTGAAGTAGAAACGACACATTTAGGATCTTGTGAAACTCTGCAGTGAAAGTTTTTCTCTGGGTCTGGTGAAACTGGAGCCTGATGTTTGTGGATGATTTCAGACGTTGGTTCATTCTGTGGTTTATAGAAGACGGAGTCGTCTGCACATCTGTAGCCCCACAGATGTGCAGGTGAAAAGGAAGAAGTACATAAAGTAACGCCACCTGGAAGCTCAGCGACCTGCTCCACCTTCCTGCTTGGAGAACATGGTGTTTGAGTCCCAGTTGGTGAAGAGAATCTTTATTCTTTGTCCTCAGGCAGGTTCCTGATCCCGGAGGTCGACTTACAGGTTTAACTGTCCTGTCGGGGGGTTATGGGCGGAGGTGTGTGGTTGTGGGGGGGTTGAACTGCCACATTGTTAGGATTCCTGAGTGCTGGTCACAGCAGAAGGATCCTCCAATGAGCTGCCAGGTGACGTCCTGTGACAGGTCGAGTGTTGAAGAGATAACCTGTGTGTGTGCTGCTGGTTTATAAAACAAACATTAGGCCTTTTCTTTGTCGTCGTCTGTACATTTCTGCTTAAAGCTGCAGGAGAGTAGATGAACTATATAAGAGCTCGTTAAAGACAAATGATTTCAGTGTAGAGACGTTCGGAAAACGCCAAAAAGTCCAAGTTGGACATCGGCGAGGAGCGATGAAGCTACCATGACGCTCTTTCCCCACAAATCACTTCTTCTTCTTCTTCTGTGCCGATAGTTCTTCTCTTTGTCGGTGGACGTGTCTGAAAATAAATATCATGGCAGCTACTGTTCCGTGTGTCGGTCGAACTTGGAGACAAACGTCGTCACCTTGACAGTGAAGATGTCAGTTGGTTGAGAAGTTAATCAGCAGATCAACGGATGAAGAGAATAATGTGGTTTTATTCAGAAGATCGTCAGACACACAAACAAACACACACACGTCAACCAACCACACCCATTCACCCTGACCTCACTGTGTGTGTGTGTGTGTGTGTGTGTGTGTGTGTGTCAGCGAGCGGCCACAGGGAGTGAATGTCAGGGAATGTGTGAGTGAAAGGGTGTGGGTGTGTTTTAAGGGCGGACGATCTGTATATGCGTGTGTGACCTATATCCACAGCCATGCAGAAGTAATGTGCACGACATGTGTGTCAGAAGACACACACACACACACACACACACACACGGTTCCCAATTACTTGTTCTGGGTTTGCATCAGTTTATCCTCTCGACTCTGAGAAAACACTCCCTCTCTATCTCATTCTCACACACACACGTGCACACTCACACTCTCTCACACACACACTCACACACTCACACACTCATCAGATACTTTGACTTGCAGCGCCTTTGCTCCTGCAGATGAAGCGTTGGTTAAATCTTTTGATCCTCTCTGCTTTCCCATTATACATAAACTAGGTCTGCACACGCGGTGCATCTCTATCTCTGTGAGGACCCTCACTCCTTAAACTCACTTTGTTGTTTACCCTGAAAGTGACGAGTGGATAACGTGTCCTCACGTAGAACTCACGTGTGTCCCCACAAAGACGGAAGAGCCTGTGGACACACAGCCTCAGATACTTGAGTCTCCAGTACAAAAGATATAATAGGGAGAAAATCCTATTAGAGAAATGCTGCAGGGAGAAAAGAGATGGAGAGGTGACCCTCCTCCTCCTCCTCCTCCTCCATGTTTACCTCCTTTTCTTTCCTCAGACTCGCCTCAATCTCTCCTTCCTCTTTCCTCCATGCTTTTTATTTCTTTTCTGTTGCTTCTTCCCCTCCTCCTCCTCCTCCTCCCTTCTCTCATCTGGATTCCTCTCCTCGTCTTCCCTTCACCCTTATGATTTATGTATGCATCCTTGCTGTTTTCCTTCCCTCTCTCTTCTCTGTCTCCTTACTTTCTTCATACTCTACCTTCCTCATCTCCATCGTTCCCCCTCTTCCCTCCTATGAGTCAAAGCTAAAGCATTAGAGTGCGTCACAGGCCCCCCCCCCATGAGCATTGAGTGCAGAATAACATCTGGCTGCAACTAACTGTTCTTTTCATTATCGATCATTTAAGCAGCGAAATTCTCATCAAACCATCAATTTATTTCCAAATGATTATCTGATCATCAAACTGGTCTGCGATTGATTTGAGTTAGCACGATAGCATTAAGCTAGCAGGTGCAGATGCTAACATAATAGAACCGAGTTTGGTTTGAGCTCGTACAGTTTACGACGAACCCTAAAGATCAGTGGAGGACACACTCTGGAGTTCGGTCTCCAGGTCGTAGAGTCCAGGAGCCGAGGATTGTGGGATTTCACAACTGGGCCAAGGACTGTACTGGTTCTTTAAGTGTCCGACTGGGACGCTGTCTCTATTTCTGTCCGTCCACCTTTAATGCTCCGTTTAGACTGGGTCAATATGACGGGGAGTTTCAGGGCCAGTGGGGGGGTGTGTGTGTGTGTGTGTGTGTGTGTGTGCGCACTGAGCAGCAGTGTGTTAAATCGAGCAGACCACAGTGTGACTGTGAACCACAGGCTGAAAACAGCTGACTGAGGAAGAGGAGGGAACATGAGCTGATTCACCAGATGAAATGTGAGGATTGAACAAATGAGTTTGACTTTGAAGGAATTCTCCAGAGTGTGTTTCACATCTGAAGTACAGGAGAACTCGCAGCACTGACCGGTCTGTTGTGTTTCTATCCCTAAACATTCAGTGTCAGTCGTGCCTGTAGAGTTCAAGGTGCTTCTCCTTCAAAATGCAGACTGGAAGAGCTGGTAATCGAACCACCAACCTTCGTGTACGACCCGCTCTACCTCCCGAGCCACAGCCAGAAACAAACCAGTGGCTCAGTGTCAGTTTGAAGCGTTTCTTTGTGCTGAACATTATTCTGACTCTGTGGCGTCGGCGTGTCGGAGCGTCGGAGCGACGCCTCCACATTCGTCCCGTTTCTCAGTCCCCCCCCACCCCCCCGACACTAGCAGGGTTTTATAGGCGCTCGGTTCTCATTAGCCGGCTGCCGTGTCACCCCTGTGCCAGAGGTCGTTCTGGGGTGAAAGAGCATGTGTGGGAGGTCTGTACGTCCTCACCCTTCTCCTCCCCCATCCTCTGCTCCCTCCCTGTTCCTCCTCACTTCCTCCTCCTCCTCTGTGTGTGTGTGTGTGTGTGTGGGGGTTTGCAGGGATGTGCTCCCTTATTTGAACAAGCCGTTGGAAGCAGTGAAGTATCACCACACACACTCTGAAACAGCAGCAGTGTGTGTCTAAGCCTTTCTGCTTCATAGACGACGCCTCTGTAACATGACAGTGTGTGTGTGTCTGTGTGTGTGTAGTGTAGTGTTTGTTCGTCTTGTGAGGACACACGTGTTGAGACATAACTCAATAGAGTTTTGGGTAGAGACTTGTTTTCGGGTTCAGCTCAGGTTGGTGTTACATGAGCAGATGTTTTTAGTGGGTACGTTTCCAGGAATCGAACATGAGGCCACGTCCACATTAAAACATTTCAGTTTTAAACTCATCCCTGTTGCTGTGGAGCATCGGAGCCTAAACGCTGCTGGTCTCAGTTCAGTTTGAGGGCTCTGGTGTTTTAGTGGAGACCAGTAGAAACTGAAGCTGCGTCCACATTCCGAGAACTCGTCCTTCAGAAGACGCCTGGTTCTCGTCCTCCTGATGATTTATCAACATGGTCCTTTTCTGTCTCTTTCTCCAAACGTGTTGAACATGGATCAGAAGCTTCGTCGCCGTTAAAGAGAAGATGAAGATATTCATCTGGTGTGAATCTGGTGTTGATTAGAATCGTTGTCGTCACACAGTAACTGTTCTGCTCTAATATGAAGCTACACAACATCTACACACAGTTGTGTTTCCACCTGTGTGTCATGGCTTCACCTGTCCATCATACTTAGGACACGTGAGTCATCCGCTGTGTTTAGGGCTCCTGAGTGATTTGTAATAAGTCAGTAACAACACAGACCTATGCTAACTGTGTGTGTGTGTGTGTGTGTCTGTTTGTGTGTTTGTTTGTGTGTTTGTTGTCCTGGTTACGTGTTAGCTGTACATCCTGTAATCCACTGCTGGCTGAGCGGTGTCACAACTCTCTGCACCCCCGCTGCTTTAAGCTCTTACATAAGGATCAAATCCATCGCAGGGCGGATGACAAGGACACTGACTGATGCAACACACACACACACACCCACCCAGACACACACACACACAGACACACACCCTGAACCCTTTGATACCCAGAATCCACCAGCACCAAAGCAGCAGAGTGTCACTGAGTTTAGATTTTAAAATGCACAGATTTCTGATGCAGGACGGCTTTAACACATGATGTAAGCAGGCTGAAACACACACACACACAGAGACACACACACACACACACACTGTCATGTAGCTGTCCTCCTCCTCCTCCTCCTCCTCCTCTTCATCATGTTTCCAAGCAGAAGCGGATGTTAGAAGAACAAAGGGAGCTGTAATCAGAGAGGAAGCAGAGAGAAGCTTCATGTGAAGATGCTAATAAACCTGAAATTAACCTGAACAACACTGTGTGTGTGTGTGTGTGTGTGTGTGTGTGTGCGTGTGTGACAAACAAAACACTGCCACATGTGTGTCCTCAGCTTCTAAATTAATCCTCAAAACTGCTGCTGCCTCAGTTTTCATCCCTGTTATGATGTTACACCTCATCAATCGTTCTCCAGATTGTATTCTGGATTCATCGATTGTGTGAACTCCAAAATGAGGACATATGAGATGATATAGCTGCTGATGATACATTTATTCTCTGCGTCCTGATTGAAGGATCTTTGTTGTCGAGGGACATCAGACACTGAGTCTTATCCCTTCACAGGCTCAGAGACACAGTTGATTCACAGCTTTTCTTCAGTAGAAATAGAAATAGAGACCAACAGAATCACACTCAGGCTTTGTGCTTCGTTGTGAGGAGTTCAAATCAAACTCTGCTGCCGAGGTTCTCAACGAGGTTGTGATGAGACTCAGCAGAAGAGGAGCAGTGGCTGACTGGTCGTCGCCTCACAGCACGTCTATATCCTCAGGGTCCCAGTTTATTCACGTCTTTGTCTAGTATCTATGTTTCAGGTCAAGAACACAGCGTCTCTGCTTCACGTCAGCTTGTGTCTGGTGAAGTTCTTCTGTTTGTGTCACTCAGGAAACAACACACTTCATCCTCTTGTTTTCTACCACAGCTGCAGACCTTGTTTCTCTTGTTTAGTTTGAGCAAAACACCTGAACCACAAATAATCATTTTTAATTAGTTTTCAGTGTGAAAGTCTCTTTTCATCTGAGGCTGAAACCTGGTTATTCTTCTAAATTATGATTTATTGACGTTTAGAAGTGTGTGATACGACGCACACACATTATTAAGACCATCAGACATCTAGTTGTGCTGCACAACTCCTAGTGTGTGTCTGTGTGTGTGTGTAGATGATGAACCAGTCAGGAGCTGGTGCTGTGATGGTGCTTTTATTTGATTTGGGCGAGGATGAAAGCTGCTGGCAGGCTGCCGACACACCACCACTGTGTGTGTGTGTGTGTGTGTGTGGTGGGGGGAGGGTTGTGCGACTGATTAAAAGGCTGATATTTAGGTCAGTGTGTGTCCTTGTGTCAGTGGTGTGATGTGTGAGTCTGCAGGGACGAGTTGTTATAAACAACCCACACGTGTTGATTAGCTGTATCGATGAGCACTTATTGATGACGGCTCTTCTTCTGGTTTGGCTGCTCAGTTTTAGTTTATGTAGAGTTATATGAAAATGAAGTTTCATTGGTTCATTTCTTTTAGCTCCGCCCTCGCTGACGTCTTCCATCTTCCTCATTATTCACTGTCTCACACACAAACGTCCTCTTTCTCTCACACCTGCTGCCGTCGGACCACTGAGAGTCGCCTCAGTCCTCCGCCCCTCGCCGCCTCACGCCGCCCCTCGCTGCCAGCGCCTCCGGTATCGGGGAGGCGTCCTCTCGCCGTCCCTCCACCTCCCACGGCCTCGGGACCAGCTGGGTCGCCTGCGGACGCCTCACACAGGCCCCGCTGTCGAGGAGGACGTGGGAACGAGAAGCTCTGCAGCAAGTCAGGATTAGATGAATGTTTGACTCTCATGGGAACGTTGGTGAAGAGAGGATGAGCTGAACTGGGGCCAGTTAAAGTAACACATCAATAACTTTATTTATAGTGGATCTTTCTGACGTTAATACAGCTCAGATGGGAGGAGAGAGATTCACTCGTTCAGTTTTTTACAGTGCAGATGATTCTGTGACAGAATGACAAAGTTGACCTCCCGCTCTGTTTCTGTCGTTGTCACTCGACTGCCCTCTCACTCTTCTCTGGCGTGTCAGTGTGGAGCGCCTGCAGGTCACGTGTCGACCTCCGGGGGGCCTCCTGTTGTAATTGCCGCTCTCGCTCTGGATGTGTGCATGTGTGTGTTCATTCAGCTCCACAACGCGTGTGATGTGAATACTAAGCAGCCAGTGAGGCCAGACGCACATCGCCCGCCGGGGTCAGAGGTCGACTCCATCGACTCCATCTCACCCCGGTTACGATCCTGCAGAACGGAAACGTGACCCTGAGACGTTGCTGCACAAAGTCAGTCACTGGAGTTAAAGCGACAGGAAGTTCCAGAGAAAGTGTGTGCAGTGCATGATGGGAGTTCTGTTCAGGTCTGTGCCATCAGAACTAACGGAGCGAGGCACTGAAACAGAGGCAGAGCGGCACACGTCCGTCAAACCTGCGACAACAGACACACTAACGAGGTTCTGTGTGAAATCCGATCAATCGAAGCTTCTCTGTTTACCACCTGGTCACATCGGCCAATCACAGCACGGCGCCTTTGTCTCTGCTGGTGCACGGTTGGTCGCCTGCCATCCTCTTCCTGCCTCCACTTCCTCAGGCGGCTTTAAACTGTGTGTGTGTGTGTGTGTGTGTGTGTGTGTGTGTGTGCACTCTTCACACACACACATCTGGAGGAAATACCCACAATACCAGAGGATCATATTTTTTAATAAAACCCCTCAGTCATCAATCAGAGGTATGAGGGAGCCATCTTTGTCTCTGACTTCTCTTTCTTCTCTTCCTCTCTTCTCTTCCTCTCCTGTTTTTAAACTCTCTCACCTCCTCTTCATATCCTCTTTCTATCTCTCCTTCCTTAAGACCTTTCATTCTTTCATCCCTTATCCTCCCTAACTCCTCTTAATGTCTCCTTCTCATTTTTATCCCTCCTCTCCTAACCCCAACCCCCTTTCCTTCTTCCTTACCTCTCCTTGCACCTCTTGTCTATCTATCCTTTCTTACTTCCTTTCTCTACCCTCCTTACCTTCTTTCCTTCCCAGAGCGATCTTCTCTCCTCTCTCCTCTCCTCTCTCCTCCTCCAGACGATGCTGTTTTCAGTAAATTACAGTTTCCTGTTACTGACCGTGTGTGTGTTTGTGTGTGTCTGTGTGTGTGTGTGTGTGTGTGACCACAGTGTAGTTATTTTAAACACAACACTCAGTCACTTCTGCTTTGTTCCAGAAACAAACTATAAACATGAGAAATAACTGACTGTGTGTGTTTGTATATATATATATATATATATGTGTGTGTTTGTGTGTACGTGTGTGTGTTTGTGTGTCGTTAACTCGTCAAACAGGTTTAATTAACAAAGTAAAACAACAGAAATCAATAAAATGATAATAAATACAAGTTAACACCTGATATTCTTATTCTTGGGCATTTTGAATCAATCTTCAGGACTAACGAGTTTAATTTATCTAATTACACAAAAAACAATGAAGTGCAAGAAAATATGATGAAGAAAGAAAATGTAAATAACAAAGTGATCGTTAATGTTTTAAAATTTGTTAAAGGAGATTTATTATCATTATTCAATTCACACAATAAAAACTTAAAGACTTTGTACAAAGTAAGAGAAATAGATGTCAGTGTTGTGATGAGGCTGAGGAGCAGAAAGACGAAGACGAGTTCAACGAGGGGAGAGATGTGGTGAAGGGCAGAGGCTGAGAAGATCTGTTGTCATGTGACTGAGGAGGCAGCGCCGCTCTGATTTGTCACAGACACACACACACACACACACACACACACACACACACACGTATACACCACCTTGCCCCGAGGGGTTGAACCGCCACGCGTTACCCATGATCCCACAGAGTGTGTGTGTGTGTGTGTGTTCAGACAATAGTGTCACTGCAGCTGTCTGAGTGTGTGTTCTTACCAAAGATCATCCATTTAAACCTGCCACCGCATCACCCAGGGCTGTGTGTATTTAAGTGTGTGTGTGTGTGAGTGTGTGTGTCTGTGTGTGGTGTGTGTGTGTGTGGGGGGGGGGGTTGTCACAGTTGACGTTTTCTTCTCATTTAGCAGACGCGTCTCGACCTGCTGGCAAAAACAAAAACTGATTTTCTTCTATTTCTGCAACAAAGAAAAAGTGACTGTTGATATTTAACATATTTTAAAAAGTTCAGCTCCTTCTCATCATGTTAATATAGTTATTCTTCATATAGTAATTGTTAATACAGTAATTGTTTAGAATATGAACCTGAATCGTGGACGTTGTGCGGCACTGAGCAGTCGTAGGGTTTTTACCAGATGTGGTCTCTTTGCTCTGTGACCTTCATTAACCCTGTCCTCACTCCAGGGGGCGCTGAGCTGCAGCCAGTACAGTGTATTCTACTTTATGATCCAGTGGAAGTGAACCACTCACAACAGGAAGCTGTGAACGTCTCCTGCTTGTTGTCAGGATGTTGTCAACATGTCTGACGACTGACAGATATTCACTTTGTGTCCCGTCGGCTAATTGACAGAGAGCGCGTGAACCAACCTGTCGTTAGGACCCGACGAGCCAAGATGGAGTCACATCCCTGAGCTGTCACACGTGGAGGAGGAGGCGTCTCCATCAGCTGTTCCTCCATCAGATCATCAAAGATCAATCAATCTGTATCTTAGCTGTGTGGTTAAAACTTAGCTGGTTTGTCATCATGTCCGGAGTGAAGTGTGTTTTCTTTGAGGTGTGTTTGTCAGAGCAGACGTATTGTTCTTGTTAACCTCCTCGGTTGAGGAAGAACCAGTTTCCTGACGGCGTCGCTCTGACGCTCAGGGATTCCCAGCATGCCTCAGGACACGGGCCGGAGTTGTGGTGCGACGGTGGAACGTCCGCTGACGTCACGGTGAAGTCGGTGGGACTTGTTGAGCAGCATGCTGGATGAGTGCGTGGTCATGTGACACGTGTGTGAAGCCTCACTTGTTTATTTTCATGCGTCAGCTTCTATGTCCCAGACGAACTTCCCTTGGAACGTCCTTGAACCCTGAAGACGCAGCGTGATGATTGGCAGATGGGCGTCGTGCTCCGCCCCCTGCCGGCTGCACACCGCCCTCTTTCCATCACAGATCAGAACACAAGCCGTCAGCTCGTCTCTCTGCCGCCGCCGCCGGGCAGCGTTCTGGTGCCAGCGTTCTGGTGCCAGCCTCTCGATGCCGGGCTCCGGTCCAGAGCAGCGAGAGGCCGATCGGGTCCAAACCCCCCCGCAGGGTGTTGGTGTGCGTTTGCAGTAATTACCAGCAGCTCGCCAGCGAACCGGGGCGGCTGATTGGCTGCGGCTGCTCACAGGCCTCAGTCGTTCAGAGGTCGACTCTGACTCAGACTCAAACTGCTGCAGAAAACTGTGAAGTTGTATTTCACACGCAGCTGCTTTGTATTATTCACCTCCAGCTTTATGATCCTCGGGGGATTTAAAGACTCGGGAACGACCGGCTGCTGTTTTTCTTTTCACACCTTTGACCACTTGTACAAACACAAAGACTCTAATGACGGAAATTAGGCTTTTACAGCGAGAAAGAAAATAAAGTTAGAGCCTCGAGTAAATCTATTAAATCACTTACGAGGCAAAAACAACCAAACTTCTGTTTCCTGCTTTGTCAGTTTGAGTATGAACGTCACCGAAGACATTTCATTCGCCAAATTAACAGTTTATTGACATAATAAAAGTCTGGAAACTGCATTAAATAGATTCAATAAAAAGTCCAAACCACAACTCATCCAAGTAGTAAAATATAATAAAATAAAACTATCACATTAGAATGTGTCCAGTTGAAATAGTAAATCAGGAATTACTTATCACTTCATTTACATGTGATGTGAGTATATCTTTACAGCTTTTATTGTTATACATTTACTTTATTTCTTTACTTTCCTCAGCAAATATCAGAAATCATGAATTATATTTACTGCACAGAAACATTGAATTTAGCTTCTTGACTGATTCCGTCTGTGTCTCTCCTGCGGTGTCCAGGTCTGATTCTCCTTCTGAAGCTCCAACGTGAAATTAAAATAAATCTCAGTTGTGTCGTGACTCAGAGAAGAAGCATTTAACCACGAGAAAAGAGGCGTGGCTGTGTTTGATCATGTGATCGCTGAGTTCCCACAGTGTAAACACAGATTCAGTCGAACCGGCTTGGAACGTGAAGGTTTGTTGATGTTCGGTCGAGTGATGTCATCGACGATCTGAATCCACACCTCGTTTATTCTTTATCTTTTTCTGTCCCTCCACTTTCTTCTGAACAGATCAGATGGAGATCTGAGGATATTTTAGTTTTTAATACGTAAATATTCAGTTTCACTGGAGTTCCAGCTGCTTTTATTTTGAAAGAACTGAAGCTGCAGCTGTCTCATCAACCTGAGAACTTACAGAATAAAAGTCCACATGTTTAAAACATGAGTATTTTAACATACCACACGTTGAAGCAGGAGACGGAGCCGTTGACATTTTAAATCCCAGTGAGGAAATGAAACTTTCACTTGCATCCTTTCATCTTCTTTCATCCCTCACTTCCCTTTCTCTCCTTTCCCCACATTCCTCTTCCTCCCGTGTCACTTACCCACAATGCACTGGGTGCAGCAACACGCTGTTTCTCGTGGCGTTTCAGGGTTTGAACCTGATGGAACTTGAACGCAGCCTCCAGCTCAGACCTCGTTAGATCAGGTTGTGGGTCCTTGTTGTCGTGTTTGTTGCTGTGTGTGTGTGTGTGTGTGTGTGCGTGCGTGTGCGTGCGTGCGTGTGTGTGTGTGTGTGTCGTCCAGCTGCCTTCACATAAACACACACTCTTTGTGGCCACAGAAGAACACAAACATGTCAGAGAAGTATTTGGACGCTGTTGTAACAGGAGGATGAGGACAGGGGGCGTTTGATTTATTCACCAACACGTCTTCAGGTTCTCAGTTTTCACATCAGGGCAGTTTAGATGATTGCTGTTCAGGATCTGGAGAGTTTTCATATCTTTTGGTTACTGAAGGTTTGTAAAGATGTTGAGTTCAGTTGAACATATTTAAATGTGTCTCTGTGGAAACAGGCTGACGATCCTCTGGTGACGAACACAGAACAAGTTCCTCGTTCCTCTGAGGAAGAACCAAACACAGAAACAAATGAGACGCTTTACTTTGAAGGCCTCCTCCTCCTCCTCTTGTCTTCCTCTCCTCCCGGGTTCTCTGCGTTGGCACCGAGGGATGAAATGATGGAGGGATGGATGGAGGAGTGTTTTCACTCCCATGATGCGCGCTCTCATTTCCATGTTTTTTGTCCCCGAGCGATGAAGAAGTGGAAGAGCTCCTCTTCTCCATCTTCTACCATCTGTTCCTGTTCTCCTCCCTGCCCTGGTTTCCTCTCTTTATTCTTCCTCTCCATCACTCTCTCTCTCTCTCCCTTCATCTGTTGCTAGTTGTTCTTGAGTGAATCTTCTTCTTTCCTCCGTCCACGATGTAAAGTCCAACGAAACCGATTCTTGTCTTTTCACCTTTGACGAGGACCTGCCTCCATTTTCCTGTCGACATCCTCCTCCTTCAGAATAAAGACAACAACACAGAGCTGTGTGTGTGTGTGTGTGTGTGTGTGTGTGTGTGTGTGTGTGTGTGTGTGTGTGTGTGTGTGTGTGTGTGTGTGTGTGTGTGTGTGTGTGTAGTTGTGTGTGTGTGAGAGAGTTGACTGAGTTCAGACGTGTCGCCCACACGTTCCCAGATGTTTTCTTTTCTCCGGTGCTGACTCGACACAGTTTGGTCCAATCAGCGTTTCTGTTTGTCTCTCTTCATCCTGACGCTCAGCGAATCGCTGACTCGGCTTCAAGTCGGAGCTGCAGCCACACAAGTGTTTCATATGAGTGATGATCTGAACACACACGTCACGTGACCATGCACACACACTGGTCATGTGACGCAAACAGGAAGTAGATCGTCTACTCTGCAGGTAGCCATAGCAACAGGGATGAGAACCCTTTAAACCTGAATTACCAGTCTGGTTAAACCGTCGACCAGTGGGCGATGATGCCAGGGGCTCGGACTGGGAACCAGCTTATAGGGAAACCGGAGGGGCCCTGAAAACAGGAAGCAGCTGGATCAACATCCTGCCTGGCAGGGAGGGAGGGGCCGGCCCCCGACAACAGGCTCACGTTTGTAAAACCCTCAACAATGTCCCCCTGTGTGGGTCCGCCGGCCAATAGGGACGCTCCTCTGGATTCTTTCCAGACAGATACCATCACACACACACACACACACACACACACACACACACACACACACACACTTCGGATGTATTAATGGTAGAACAGAAACAAACACGTTGTATTTTTACTCTGTATCATAGCAACAGAAACATCTGTCTGCCAGTTTTTATATTTTCAATGTGAACATGATCAGATGCGACCCAAACGTCACAGGTTTGATTCCCGGCCTGGTGTATATGTATGTCTCTGACAGTCCCAGTCAGAAGATGGAGGAGCTGTAGGTTGTAATGGGTCAATGGAAAGTGGAGCAGCTTCTTCTGGCCTCAGGCTTCACCAGGAGGGTTTTGTTTCTCCAGTTATGTTTCACTTGTCCTCAATATATTTTAATTAACCACAGTTTCTTCTAGAAAGATTTTAAACCAAGTCACTTAACAGAGAAAGAGCAGAAAGTTAAAGTCACTGGAAGTTGATTAAATCTAAAATCTAAGAGGAATTTCATTATTATTCTTCTCCATCTTCTCTGACGTCTTCGTCTTCTACGTGTACGGCTCCTCTTCTTCATCCTGAGATCTTGTGTTAGAAACCTCATCAACACGTCCACTCGCTCTCTGGGAAGCTTCCACACATTGTCCTGCTGTTTCCTCACATGGACTCACTCTGACGTTTGTGAGGAACACGTCAGGAACACGTCAGGAACACGTGTGTGGTTCCCTTCAGGACGATGCACCAGGAGAAAGCAGATAAAAGCTGAATTTAGTTTCTTCTCTCTCTGATGCAGACGTCAGGTGGCTCAGGGCTTTTAGCTCTTCCCTCCTCTCTCTCTCTCTCTCCCCCCCCCCTCTCTGGTGGACAGACATGGCTCCAGTGTTCGGTCTGACACAGATTGCTGCTGATGAATTAGTAACCAGGGGCTGAGGGCTCTGAGTGGATGTGGCCCACTGGCCTACTTACTGCAGGGAGCAGCAGGGTCAGCGGTGGGATGGACGTGAGCTGTTCACTGGTCCTGGATCAGACTGTGGTCGTCTCAGAGGCTTCGTCCCATTGGTCGAAGAGTCGCTGGTTCCAAGTTGTCGTTTAGCAGGTTTTAGTCGTCACTGGTGATTAAGTTAAAAAGAAAAGTTTGTTCCTTGGAGCAGGTTTGATTCTTAATGTGCTGCAGAGTCGATGAGTAAGAAGATTCAGATGTGAGGATGTTTCATGTGACTCTGCAGAAACTCATCGATAACTTCTGCCTTGATGTTCTTGTGTGTGTGTGTGTGTGTGTGTGTGTGTGTGTGTGCGTCTCTGGACAGAAGGATGACACCTCCCTGATAACACTGACACACTATCACACTTCAATAACACACTTTGACAGTCTGAACAAAAGCTGACAGTAACTGTGTGTGTGTGGGAGGAAAATCATTTCTCCCCCCCTCATTTCCCATGACCTCTCTGCTCTGGATCTTAAAACAAACACACACTCAGAAAGTTTCTTCATTCAAACCACTTCATGTTGTTTTTAACCTCGTCTGTGAAGAGTTTCTCTGAATCAGTGGAAACATGAAGCAGATTATTAAACCTCTCACTGAATCTTCAGACCTGTGATCATCCTCTTGAGACCTTGAATCTGTCAATCAACTGAGGAGACGTGTTGTCATGACAACTTGACTTGTGCATCACAAGCTGTCAACTTCAGATCTGCAGTTGTATCTTCATCAGTCTTCATAAAACCTGAAGATTATTCTTCTTTAAACCATTAACCATCGTCTTCCTGCTTTGTTCAACTCTTCCTCATCGTCCTCATCCCTCATGTCCTCCTCTTCCTCCTCTTCCTCCTCCTTGTCTCTGTCCTCCTCCTGGCCCTCTTCCTCCTCCTTGTCTCTTTCCTCCTCTTCCTCCTCCTTGTCTGTGTCCTCCTCCTGGTCCTCTTCCTCCTCACCCTCCTCCTCTTCCTCCTCACAGTGTACTCTCTAGTAGTGTCTGGTTGCGTTGAGCAGGTTGATGTTTGATGTTGACTGAACTCTTGACAACAGAAACTCTGAGTGTAACCTCTCAGGTGAACGTGCTGCAGCTTCAGCTCCACAGCTTCAGTCCAGCTGAAGGTTCTTGTCTCTCTGTTCCAGATGCGTTTGTGAACAGTCAGGAGTGGACGCTGAGTCGAGCCGTTCCTGAGCTGAAAGTGGTGAGTTCAACAGATTCAGTCTCTAACATCTGGACACGTTTTAACATCCACCATTAACTGACTGCTGCTCCCCTGCAGGGCATTGTGGGTAACCTGGCCAGTGGTAAGTCTGCCCTGGTGCACAGGTACCTGACGGGGACGTACGTCCAGGAGGAGTCGCCTGAAGGTAAGAACATTACTCTCTCTCTCTCTCTCTCTCTCTCTCTCTCTCTCTCTCTCTCTCTCTCTCTCTCTCCCTATCTCCCCCCCCTCTCTGGATCTGTTCATTCAAACGTTCCACATCAACGTTCTCGTGACAGATTTATTCTCCCGCCTCGTTTGAGGAGAGAAAAGCAGATTACGTCACTTTTATAAAACTGTAGTAATAATAACCAGCGGCTGGATTAAAATAAGACGTGAACAGCCTCCGTGTCCCGGACGCAGCGGCTCCAGGACACGTCCCGTCCTCTCCACTTCACTGTGGCTCCTCAGAACAAACACATGTGACCAGCGGAGCAGAAAGGGAGGAGACGTCACGCACCAGCAGCTCCAGACCCCCACTCAGGGTAATCTGCATTTAGTGAAGAAACCTCCGGCTCATGAGTGAGATGAGTGAAGTGGGATTATTAATGTTTGGTTTTCTACCTGCAGCTCAGGACCACTTGAATCATACATAATATAGTATTTTATAAAATACTAATAATTAAGTTTAAACTATATCTTCTCACTGTAGGTTTATACTACATGTTCATACATGTTCATACTCTACATTTATTCTATATGCTCATACTGTACGTCACAGTCGCCTGCAGTGATGACTCCTCATGTAATATTAAAGCCCCCCCACACATTCTGCCGTCTCCCCAGGCAAAGACCTTCTCCTGCTAAACTCCTTGTTCCTTTAATATTTCACCAGCAGAGCTTCTCTTCTCTGGAGAAACGTAAAGAACTGGAATTAATAAAATGAACCTGAGAAAACCAAGAAGGAAGAAAGATCCTAAATGTTGACGGGATCAGCTGATAAATCTTCTTCAGCTGTGACGGCGCTCTCCTCACAGCGCCCCCTGGGGGTCAGTGTCCCCGTCAGATGCTCAGACCTCAGCTCTGCCAACAGCAACAGACGAGTCGGAGCTAAACAACGGCTCAGAATCGTCTCTGATGTGATGCCTTGGCTCCGCCGCTCGAGGAGGAAGTGGTGGTTCCACGCCAGATGAATAAAAAAAGACCTCTTTGAATCGTTGCATAACCACGAGAAGTGAAAGGAGGAGAAGGGAAGAGAAGAAAGGAGGAGGGAAGCTGATGTGTTGTTTGGAAATTCCTCACATCTAAAAATACGCTTCAGCCCCGTTTCCCATGGCGACTGATTGGGAGCCGAGTCGGTGGCTTCTCGAGCGGCAGCGCGACCACGAAGCCACAGACCAGAACTATTCTGATCCTGCAGGACGGAGCCTCGGCTGCAGACGCCTGTGCTCACACCGGCCGCCGCCAACAGTCCGTCGGCGTGCAGCGAAACTCAGACATGAGCTGAAGAGAGAAATACTCCGACAACTTCTTCAAATGGTTCACTGAGGATTTACGGATCTTAATCAGCTGATTAGTCGAGTGACAGAAAACTCTGTTGATAATCATCTTCAAAGTAGATTATTATCGATCATCACAGATGAATCTAGTTTCTTTCCTTGTTTCATTAATAGGGAGACGATGAGAAAAAGCATTAAATTAACTTTATACTTTACTATTTAATATAAAAGCTGGAGTTTGAGTGAACATGTCCGTCCTGTGTGGTTTCTCTCTTCTCTGCTCGGGTAACTCTCCTCCTCTTCCTCCTCCTCCTCCTCTTCCTCGTGCCGGTGGTTCTCTGGGGTCTTGATGAACTCTTGCTCTGGTTGTTGGTTTGACTGCTCGTATTAACTTTGGCTGCATCTTGTTTTGTTGCTTTTTGTTTCCTCTCTTCTTTCTGGGCTGCTCTTTAAAACTAGCTGACGTGGACGCAGGTAACTATTCTCTCTCTCTCTTCCTCTTCCTCTTCCTCATCTGATCATCCCTCCCTCCATTAATCTTCTGGTTTTCACAGCAGCTCTTTGACGACATGTCGGGTTCAGAGTTTCGTCTCCTCACAGAAAAACACGTTTCTTTATGAGTTCAGAAGTAGAAACGAGTCCGAGTCTGACTTTTCTTTCCATGATAATGATTTTAAAACGTAAAAATACTGAAAACACACAAGTTAAAGACACGAGAGTGAAAACGTTCTTCAGGAAATGAATGTCTACGTGTTTCATCATCGTACGATAAATACTAAACCAGCTGATCAATAAGTTTCCTCTCCTGGTGTCGTTGAGCTGAACCCTCGTCTTCCTCTTCGATGAAGATGAGTGAAGTGTAAACAAACGACCCCCCCGGCTCCTGAAGGTCGTTCGGAGTCTGAACCCGATCAACTGCTGACGCTGAACATTTAGCTCCGTCCTTCATGTGTCGTAGTCTTATTTTGAAATAGTGTTTCACTTCCTGTCATATGCTGTTGTCAACAACACATCATCGTCTGCGTAGAGAAGAATATTAACGTCTGTCGTCATGGTGATTCTCTTTAGTTTCACATCTTTCATCCTGGTGAATCATTTTATTCTCTTTCAACGTGTTGGTGATTTATTAGTATTAAGTTATTTTATTTCTTATTCATATTTAATCCTTCATCAAATCAGTAAAGCTCAGATCGTCCTGTAGAGCAGAAACTCGACTCTTCTCCTGCGTCTCCTCTGACGTCTGCTGCTTTTTCCGCAGGAGGTCGTTTCAAGAAGGAGATCGTGGTCGACGGTCAGAGTCACCTGCTGCTGATCCGAGACGAAGGAGGCCCCCCGGAGCCTCAGGTGAGAACTGCACTCAGAAGGATTCTCCAATCTGTCATTAAATGATTCATATATTCAAAAACACGTCATAACAAATACACATTATTTTATTTTAACAAATCAAGCTTTAGGATTTAGATTTAGAACATTAGTGCAGAAAATAACTGACACTGTAATTTTTATTAAAAACTCCCGTGATGTAAAAATCCTTCAGTGAAATGATGATTTTCATTTTTCTTTATTTTATGTTCGTGACAGAATGTGGGTCGAGGTTTTTCTCCTCAAACTGACCAAATGGATTTTTATAAAGTGACTGAGTCTAGACAGAAAACAGATGAATAATTCACTGGCTCTTCACTTCTCTGCCTCGTCTTCCTCGTCTTCCTCCGTCTGTTCCTCCTGTCGTCCTCGTCTGTTGTCCTGCTGAGTCGGTTGTTCATGAAGTTTTTAAATATCTTTTGCACAGTTTGCGTTGTGGGTCGATGCCGTGATCTTCGTCTTCAGCCTGGAGGACGAGATCAGCTTCCAGACGGTTTATCACTACTTCAGCCGCCTCGCCAGCTACAGGAACACCAGCGACCTGCCGCTGGTGCTGGTCGGCACGCAAGGTGCGACACACACACACACACACACACACACACACACACACACACTCACACACACACACACACTCACACACACACACACTCACACACACACACACACAGGGGAAACTGTGTTTTTCTACAGCTCTGCCACCATCTAGTGGTGTAACGTCATAATCACAGACTGAAATGAAGCCTGATTCTGCAGAGTCACTGATAAATAACTTGATAAATAACTTGATAAATAACTTGATGAATAACATTAATTAACCAATTGTCCTAAAGTCCAAAGAATCGATGTTTAACGTCTTTGAATGTTTTTGGGACCAACAATCACAAAACCCCGGAGGGAATGAGGTGAACACACTGGGGGTTCTGGGCCCCTGCTGGTGACTCCTCATGGTCCCTGAAGGGCCACGGACCAGAGAGTGAGAAACACTAGAGATCCTGCATCAGCTCCCATCGACCAGCAGAGGGCGCCATAGTGTTACTTTCATCTGTTACAGCAGCAAACAGCTGAAGAATCAAATTTTAAATTTATTACAGGTTTTTATACAATATAAATAATAGTATATTTTTATTTAAAATGTTTGAGGTGCTCCAGGACTCAAAAGCCTGTAAAACGAATCCCTCGGTGTAAAGAAGTAATTCCGAGTTTCCTCTTTCCTCGTCCTCGTCTCAGACGCCATCAGCTCGGCGAACCCCCGAGTGATCGACGACGGCCGCGCCCGGAAGCTCTCCAACGACCTGAAGCGCTGCACCTACTACGAGACCTGCGCCACCTACGGGCTGAACGTGGAGCGGGTCTTCCAGGACGGTAAGAGTCCGTGAACCTGGTCTGGGGTCAGGAAGCGTCCGGTCCTCTGGGAAGGTCACGCTGTTCCCCCGCTCAGCCATCAGCCACTGCACGCTGTTAATCACTCGTCAATTACAGACTCAATGGACCCGCTCGGCTATTTAGCTCCAACCGGACAGCAATTAAGTTTTATCATAGAGAGAGAGAGAGAGAGAGAGAGAGAGAAAGAGAGAGAGAGAGAGAGAGAGAGAGAGAGAGAGAGAGAGAGAGAGAGAGAGAGAGCTACAAAAAGAGACGATTCCCCGACAGGATTAATAAACGAGTGAGACATTACAGGAGGAGGAAGGAGATGAGGTGAGGAAGAAGAGGATAGAGATGAGGTGAGAAGGAGGAGGAAGGAGACAAGTTGAGGGGGAAGGAGATGAGGTGAGGAGGAAGAGGAGGAGGAAGGAGACGAGGAAGGAGAATCTGAACGTGTCTGTCCTCAGATTGAGTCGCTGTCTGACCTTGAACTTCAACAGTGTTTAATTTAACTACCTGGATCTGCCAGTCGGGTGGAGTTAGGACAGTTTAAACCATCATTTATCTTATATTTTATTTTATATTTTCTATATTAATATCGGGATTAAATCAGTTATAACATTTTGTAATTCCATCGTCGTACGAACGTTGTCTTCTCTAGTTTCACCTGGAATCAGTTTCAAGGTGATGAAGATAAACGATGATGATGATGAGCTCCTGTTTCCTTGGACTACATGAGGTCAAAGGTCAACAGGAAGTAGAAGAGGCTGTGACCGTCGTGGCTCTTGATTTGACACGTGACTGTTGAGGTCAACGACAGATTCTTGTTGAAAAGTTACAAACAATAAACCGTGAAGCCGGTTTTTCATCGTCTCACGTGAACAAGACGTAAAAGAAGCGTCCGCTCGGCAGGTTGAAGGTTAACAGACGGAATTACAGACAAATACACGACTCGGCCTCAATCTGTGTTTACAGGTTTTTATTTTCTATAACTGTTACCATGGTTTCATCCTCACATCTCTGAGGAAACACATTTGAAGTAGTTGATGGGGACTACTTTCTGCGGCGTATGAATCCACACGCTTGATGCTGCAGCGTAGTTCGGTGCGACTCGTATCTGTCACATGACCTGAACGTGTTTGTCCTGAAGGGGGCAGCACAGGGCAGAAAGCAGCTGTGAACTAATGTGACAGTCTGTGTAAATATCAGTGGTAGAAGAAGAGAAGAGTAGTTTGTGTTGTGTGTGTGTGTGTGTGTGTGTGTGTGTGTGTGTGGTGTGTGTGGTGTGTGTGTGTGTGTGTGTGTGTGTGTGTGTGTGTGTGTGTGTGTGTCTGTGTGTGTGTGTGTGTGTGTGTGTGTGTGTGTGTGTGTGTGTGTTTGGCAGCAGATCATAAACTCTCGGCCCAGGAGGAAACTTTCACACTAAACGCTGCCTTATTATCCTCTAATGATTCCACTGTGTGTGTGTGTGTGTGTGTTGTTCTCGTCGTCATTATCACAAATTAATCAGTTTTTTAATCATCCAGCAGAACGATGAGTTTAATGTTTTCTGTCGACGCTTGAAACACGACAGCAGCCTGCAGCTGTGTGAGTCTGTGTGAGTCTGTGTGCGTCTCTGATTGTGCATCTTCATTTATTTATGTCTTGTTATTATTAGTTTAGATGTGTTTGAACATTAAAAAATCTATTTCTCCTCCAGTACAACAGTTACTGTTATATATGATTATTCATATTTAATATTCACTGATATTGATCAATTAATACAAATTCATATTTATTGAGTGATTTAAAGAATTAAGCTCCAACATCTGTTAGAAATGAATAATCTGAGAATCAACTTCCTGCTGTTTCTACTGTGAACACGGACATTTATGTAATTCATGTTTATTCTTTACATTTACGAGGGTTAGGAAATAACTATTTTAAAATTTTATCTTATTTTGAAAGAATTTAAGAATTATTTTAGTGTGTGTTAAACCCTCACACTGTGTGTGTGTGTGTGTGTGTGTGTGTGTGTGTGTGTGTGTGTGTGTGTGTGTGTGTGTGTGTGTGTGTGTGTGTGTGTGTGTGTGGAGACATGTAATTAGTTGAATGGGAAGTGAAGCCTCGTCCAGTCGGGGGGGGAGTGACCTCTGTGAGGGATAGTGGGGGTGGGGGGTGACAGTGCTGCGCTCCCTCGTCCATCAGACACTAATTTAATTAGCCTAATTACACTGACACGACACCCCCACACACACACACACAACACAACACACACACACTCTCCTTGTTTCTAATGTGTGTTACACCGACTCGACCTCTCACACAATTAATGTTCAAACAGACGGAAAAATATCGAATTAAAAAATAATAAGAAAACAAACTAATAAATAAAAACTAAAACAAAGTTTGTTCATATTCACGTTTAAAGCTGACGTTTCTCTGGTTGGACACTAGATGGCAGCGTGAGACCTGGACACCACAGTTATATATTAGTTTATTAAAACCAGTTGTTGAGATTATTATGATCATAATAACCACAATACTTTATTATTAATATTATTTAGATTAATCATTTTATTCTGCAGCTGCTCTTAAGATAAGATGAACTTCATTAGTACAAAAACATGAGATTAGTTCAGAAGCTTAAAGACAAACAGCAAATATATAAAATCTGAAAAATACTAAGAATAAAATCATTTCAGGAAAATTTAAATTCACTAAGACTTGTGGGTTTTTATATAATTTGTGTAATTAAGAAAAACAAATGACCACAAATGTTGTTTCTATTAATTCTTTACAGCTTCATTTTACACCGACACGTTTCTTTTGTGTTGAAACTGTCGATCGTCACATGATCTTCTTGTAGAAATATAAACTAAATGATTTATTCCTCATAAAACAAAGAAGTTTTTCATAAATCTGCTAAAAACAAACTAAAGATCATTTCTCCGGTGATAACTTGTGTCTGAACAGTTTCTGTGTTTACGTCCCAGAAGAAACTCAAACCTCACAAAGCTCCAACTTCTCGTCTGAGCGACGGGAGCGACTTGTTAAAAAGCTGTGATTTGTTTTGAGAGGATAAAGAAACCTTGTGATGAAGTGACTCTCCAGTGGAGCCCCCCCCCCTTTATGTCTCACCCCGTGCGGCCCCGTCATAAATCTGATCAGCGGCGACACGTTTCCATTAGAAGAAGTGGCAGCTTCTCAGAGCAGAACTGAGATTGATGGATAAAGTTAAATTGCATTAACCGAGCAGTTTAAATATTTAGCGCGGCCTTATCATAACTGTTCTTAACACTTAAAGTAAAATACAACCTGCCAGGTGCAGCACGGTGACATGTATGTGAGCGGCTCGGCGTCTCGCGGCCTCCGTACCGCACCCGGCTCCGACGCGCGTTCGAGTCCGGCCCGCAAAGAGTTAAGACTTTAGTGACTCCATTATCTCTGTTCCAATAAACACAGGCCTATTTCCCTCGCTCGCAGATGAAACCATTGTTTTAATTGGGCTCGTTAAAGCCCCCGGCTTCGTTAATGAGGAGCCAGTCGTAAACATTTACCTCCAGGTGACACGTCGCCGAGCCAAGGGCAGCGAGGGAGACGAGTTCAGAGCCGGAGCCCCGGCGGAGCCGCGAGCAACGAAAACACCGTGAAAGAGAAGAATCACATCCTCACGTTTAACGTCTTCCACGAGTTCGTCTCCGTACAACAAGGACTCGTTTCCTTCAGTCACGATAAACAGCAGCAGAGTCCACGCCGCACGCCGACAAGTCGGTGGCGTCAACTTTAAACTTCAACGATACCTCAAACTCTTATTTCTAAAGTTTCTATTAGTGTTAACTTCATCTAAAAGGGCTTTGTCACATTTACGTTTTAATCTACAGCTTCTTTTTAAACCACTAGTTTTAAACAGTCTCATATCTTCATCACCGTCTCTGATTGATATTTGCTCGTTAGCATCAAAGACAAAGTAACGCAAAGGCTGCTGGGAAGGTTTCTGTAGATTTGTGTGAGGTCATCGTTGGCTGCTTTGCTTTGTTCTCGTCGTGTCGGCAGCAGCAGGAAACTAGTTCCAACAGGAAGTGTCTCTGCAGGTGGAGACCAAACACGGAGCTCAAACACTTCATTACGTGTTGATCGGTGGAGACACTAAACCAAGATGGAGGACGGAGTCACTTCCTGAAACGTGAAACAGTTGAACTTCATCAGTGTGATAATGCTGAGCTCGGCCGCCCTCATCCTCCTCATTCTGTGATTCATCTGTCCTGACGACACACACACACACACAGAGACACACACACACACACACACACACACACACACACACACACACACACACACACAGTCACACACACACATCGATCAGCGGCAGTGATTATTCTCCCATCATTAGACTGAAGGGGAGGATGGAGTCGGTCGGATCAGGAGCTAAAAGGTCCAAGTCAATCAATGCTGGCACACCCCCACACACACACACACACACACACACACACACACTACCTCACACCACCCCCCACCCCTTTATGAGCAGCCAATCAGAGGACAGGAAGTTCACATGGGCTCTAATTGTATTGATCGACGCTCTGTGGATGATTTGATGCAGATTTGAACAATAAGAAAACATCGGGAGAAAAGATGTGAAGAGGAAACAGGAGAAATAAAGAATCCAGAGTTTTGTCTCTCGTGTCAGAAACGGATCAGAACAGAACGTGAACCAGTTCACTACCAGTTCGTTACCAGTTCGTTACCAGTTCGTTACCAGTTCACTACCAGTTCGTTACCAGTTCATCTGACGTGTTTTCTTTCTGTGATTAAACGCTCAGGCTGTAAAATGATGATTCTTCACTTTTCAGACACTTAGAGAATAAAAGTCTCTTCGGTGCAGAATCACTGCTCAATAAAACCCGAGCTGCACGTCCACATCTTTTATGTCTTTGTTTAAGATGCAGAGTGCAGAGTAATGTGTCTCTGCAGCCTACAGGGGGCGCTCCTCATACCTAACCCGTCAACCTGTGCTCAAATGTTTGTGACTAATGAAAACACTTCAGGTGATTTATGATATAGATAAATAAAGTTTTAAATGACTTACAAGACTTAAATATTGATGTTTTTAATTTGATCCTTTGTGTCAAAAATCTAAAATGTTTAATTCACCTTCGTATGAATGAAGAAAACCAGGAAATATAAATATATTAATGCTCTTATGAATGATCACGTTATACTTTAAAATAACATTAGAATTAAATCAAATGTGATTTATAACATAATTGTAGTTTCTGGTTTTTCCTCACATTATACATACAGTACTTTAACCTGAATAACTGTGACATTGGTATTAAATTACATCATTTATCATATTTATTTTCCTTGAGTATTAATTAAAGGTAATTAATACGTGTGTAACTCACCTGTTGATGTGATCGTGTGTCACAGTGGCTCAGAAGATCTCGGCCACCAGGAAGAAGCAGCAGTTGTCCATCGGGCCGTGCAAGTCGCTGCCCAACTCCCCGAGTCACTCGTCCGTCTGCGCCACGCAGGTGTCGGCCGTCCACATCACCCAGGTACACACACACACACACACACACGCAGACACACACAGACACACACAGACACACACACACACACACACACACACACACACACACACACACTCTCTCTGTCTCTCTCTCTCTCTCTCTCTCTCACACACACACACACACCTACACAAACAACATGTACAGTATAATGTTTTCAGGAATATGCAGTGTGACGTTCTTTAATATTTAAAGTCTCCATGAAGTTTGTTTTTGTAGATAATTAATATATATATATATATAATATAAATAAAAGTGACCTGAGCTTCAGAGAAACTAAGATTTATTTGTTCTAAAACAGATTCATGTTTTTATGTGACGTCAGTAAATGTAGTTTAATCTTTAGTTTCTGCAGTTTTTCAGTCTTATGACCTAATTTATAAAGTCACAGTTTTTTCTGGAGCTTTAACTTTTCAACCCACTGAGCTCCGACTGGACAGGATTTTTATTTTGACAATCTCGTGTTTCCTGTGTCAGAATAAACTTTTACTACTTTTTTATTTTCTAACGTTATTAACGTCTTCATATAAAATCCAAACAGACTCGTGCACTGACTTCAGGTCAACACACAGATGCACACATTGTTCACGTGCACACACACACAGACTCACTGTGAAGTACACACACACACACACACACACACACACACACACACACACACACCTCTCTCCCTGTGCGAGGCCGTTAAGTTCTTCGATCCTCATCCTTCAATCCTCCATCGATTTCTCATTAAAAAGCCATCGCTCAGCGTGTCGCAGCAGCGGCGCCACGTCCCCCGAGAGCCGTGTTTATCTTCCGCCGCCTCCGCAGAACAGCCCTCGCTGCATCTTTAGCCCTCGCTGATTACTGTCAAGTGTCGGCCGCCTCGCCCGGCGCCCAGGAAACGCCTTTTACACTGATGAGACGTTAGAGGCGACTCGTTAGAGACACGAGCAAACTTCTCTGCTCCGGAGCCAGAAACACTCGCACACAACACAAACAAATACAAACAAAGAGCTTGTGTGACGCCATTTTGAATTGACAGACTTTTATTGTGACATTTGATGTGACGCTTTAAACCTCCTGTTTGTTTGTGAAGCAGTGAGAAGGATGTTGATCACATGGTTTGTGTCCGTGCAGACGAGTAACGGCGGCGGCAGCCTGAGCGACTACTCGTCGTCGGTGCCGTCGACGCCCAGCACGAGTCAGAAGGAGCTGCGCATCGACGTGCCGCAGACCACCAACACGCCCACGCCCGTCAGGAAGCAGTCCAAACGCCGCTCCAACCTCTTCACCGTGAGTTCACACCACGAGCACCTGGACGTCTGGAGGTTCACACAGGGAATCACAGATCTGATCCTGATCCTTATACTGATTTTAATGCTAATCCGGATTCTAATCCTGATTCTGAAACTGAAATCACACAATGTGGACAAAACAATCAGGAGAATCTTAGTTAGTGATCCTGATCCAGAAACAGATATCGATCCTGATCCAATTTGGATCCTGATCCTCATACTGATTCAGGTTCTGATCCTTTTATTGATCCTGATCCTTGTACACATTTCTATACTGATCCTGATTCTAATCCTGAACCAGATCCAGATTCTTTAACTGATCCAGATTCATATAGTTTTTACTGAATCACTCAGAATGTGGACAAAACAGAAACAAACAAAACACACAAATAATCAGTGAATTGAAAACATGATCAGCTGATTGATGACGGCCAGACGTTAGCAGCTGATGATGATGATGATGATGATGATGATGATGATGAAGGTCTGTGTCTCATCCACAGTCGAGGAAGGCCAACGAGCCGGACAAGGACAAGAAAGGCCTGGAGGCTCGAGCGGACAGCATCGGCAGCGGGCGAGCCATCCCCATCAAACAGGTGAGCCACTTCCTGTCTGTCCGCCCGCTCGCCCGCTCGCTCGCTCTCCGCGTGTTTGATGCCTCGGCCTTGATTAACAGTGAAATCACACACTTGACATCAATTAGAGCGAGGGGCTCTCCCGGGTCCTCCAACCACATCATTAGGAGACGAGAGAGGGAAGGGATTTCACTGTCACTCCCTCCGTCGCTCTCTTCTCCTCTTCTTCTTCTCCTTCTCCTCTCTCTTTACTCCGCCTCCTCCCGTCCCTCTGTTCGTCCACTTCACGTCTCACTTCACGTCCTCTTCGTCTCTCTTTCAAAGCTGCTTCCTCTCCTCTCGTCTTCTTCTTCACCAGCGCTTTGATCGCAGCGTCGGCGGCAGCGTTTTAGAGGAGCAAAGGAAGAAGAGGGATGAAGGGAGGCAGCGAAGAGAGGGAGAGCGCCACCGTCTACACACACACACACACACACACACACACACACACACAGACACACACACACAGAGACTCCTGCTGCGATGGCGAGCACCTGAATTGGCTCCTAATCTGTCGCAAACAAGCTCCGCTCATGTCGGAGCAGCGGCGGGTGAGGGAGGGGGCAGGCGAGTAGGGGGGTGAGGGATGGGGGGGCAAATCAGGCAATTAGTGAGCGCTAATCGTCGCCTCTTGTGTCGACGCCGCGGCCTCGTTTGTAAACTGTTAATGAACAAATCGCATCTGTGATTAGGGGCCACCTCGCCAGGAGAGCGTGGGCGAGCGACACAGAGACACAGTGACAGAGCAGGAGAGAGAGAGGGAGGCGTGGGCTCCTGGTTGAGGAGACGCTCTCACACAGCAGAGCAGATCCTAATTGCTGCTGAACGCCATCGTGTGGAAATCGCTCTCCGGCTCCTGACGGCTTCAAACGCACTTCTTCTTCTTCTTCTGTGGTGTTGATGCAGCGGTGGCGCTCAGAGGGCGGAGCTCCAGCTCTGTTAATTCACTGTGAGGAGCAGGACGAGTCGTCATTAGCTGGTTAATCATCTCAAAAAGAAAATTACAACCTTTAAAATGCTTCTGCTTCATCAGGTTCCACTTTAAAGACTCAGGCTGCAGATTGGTAATATTCATTAAAACATGAAAAACTCCACAGTGAAGATGTGAAGTTTAAGATGCACACATACGTGCGTGTGACAGGAAGAGGAGGAGCTAATTATATATTAAAGTTCTGATGAAACGAGGTAAAATCACAAACATCACTAGTTTCTGCTCAAATCATTAAAATCCTGCTCAACAAAATCCCTGCTGATCCCAGTCCTGCTCATGAAGGCAGACACGTAGTTAGCCCGACACACACATTACACACACAGACACACACACACACAGACACACACAGGAGCAGAATAAAGCGGAAGCGGCAGCGCTGTGAGGCACAGCCTCCTCCTGTTGTATCTTTTGGAAGTGGAAGTTAATTGATTTGATGGTTCCCTGTGGTCGCTCTCTCCTCGTCTCTCTGTCGACTCCTCGGTGACCACGACGGCTCAGCTCACCGCAGACCTGCTGCCTAATTACACTGTGTGTGTGTGTCTGTGTGTGTCTGTGTCTGTGTGTGTGTGTGGCTGTGTGTGGCTGTGTGTGTGTTTTACAAAGACTGTATGTGGGTTAAAAGAGATCACACTTCACATTCAAGGTTCAACTGCCTTTTCCCCATTAACGCTCCATTTACACTCTCCAGTTTGTGTGTGTGTGTGTTTCTGTGTGTGTGTGTGTGTGTGTGTGTTTTCTGTGTGTGTGTGTGTGTGTGTGTGTTCCCACTTGTTTCTAATGAGTCGTTGCTCTGCCTCTTTTTAACGTAACAACAGAATCGATTATTCTCTTACGATCATTCAGAGAAAGGTTTCAAGGTTTAACTCTGACTTGAGGAAACAGAATCTCTTGAATAATCTTCTCAGCAGATTCTCCTCGTGTTAGAATCATCCTCAGGTTCCAGGCGACGTGTTTACAATCATTCAAATGTAAAAGATGGTGGTTTAATATTAATGGAGCTGCTTGACTCACTAATGAGTGTTAATCAGCTCACAGCGTGTTTTTAAAATGAGCTCAACCTGTCCAACACAATCACTTTAACATTATTTACATGTTGAGATCAAACTCTTGGCTCTTTGTGTGTCTTTGTAGTAATTTGTGTCTTTGCAGTTGTGTTTACATGGATAATATCAGACGTTAAAACAACATATTCAACACATGATAAAAAGCAAAGTGATCCAGTTCCGTCAGCGCGTTCAGGAGCCGACGCCCTCGGCCACAAACCTCAACCTGTCGTCGTTAGCGTTAGCATCGTACCTCGGAGGACGGAGGCGGCCGGGACGCTGACCTAACGCGCTCCGACATCTGCCACAGAGATTAGCGGCGTCACGTTGCTCGTCACCACGCAGCAGAGTGGAGTCGGGTTACACGTCCTGCAGACACTGGAACACGTCCACAGAGTTTAGAGCTTCCAGTCGTATGAAGATAGAAATATGAAGATTAGAATATGAAGAAAAGACTTTCTGTTAATTAGATTTTAATGGTGGCTCTGGGCTTCTTCTTCTTCATGTCTTCTACCTGCGTGGTGTGTGTGTGTGTGTGTGTGTGTGTGTGTGTGTGTACGTGGTTGTCTAACCCACTTGTTGGCTCGTCACTCGTCCTGATCTCATTACAGCGTCTCTCGGCCTCTCGAGGTGACGGAGGTTCACTTCTTCTTCTTCTTCTTCTTGAGGAAGAGGAACGCCTTCGTCCGGCGCTCATTAAAACACAGGACGTCTGTGGATTTACACACAGGAACATTAACACACTGATAAACATCACCGAGTTATAGTGAAGTTATAGAAAATCAGTCAAATTGAATTTGTGCTGATTAACGTTTTATTCATCAGTTTTAGAAATGGTGCGTTCAGGCTCCGTGTTGTCGACTCTGTAAAAACAGCTTTAATGAAGTGGCTCAGATCCTGTTTATTACAACTGACTCAGTTTATCTCCACCACCTGAACCAGGAAACACACGTGGAGTCGGAGCTCAAACTTCCTGCTGAGACGCAGAGGAAACCGGCACCTCTCCGCTCCTCTTCCTCTCCTCTTCCTCTTCCTCTTCCTCCTCCTCTTCTTCTTCTTGTGGCGGATGCGTCCAGCTTTGTTTACAGAGGCTGTTGACGGCGCAGGGCTCCTCCGACATCTGCTCCACGCCGCTAATTAGCCGCTAATTACCGGAGAGAGAGGCAGCGGCTCTCCCGTGTCTCCGTCAGGCGGCTGACCGAGGAGCTTTGAAAACCAACAGTCTAACAAATTAATTTCCTCCGACACGGCAGCCGAGCCGCTGAGACCACACACACACACACACACACACACACACACACACACACACACACACACACACACACACACACACACCAGAGAGGTTTTGATTTCTTCTTCTAAACCTTTATTTACTCAGAGGACAAACAGACGCTGGGTGCTGGTGACCTCTCAGCTGCAGCCGCTCAGTCAAGGTCAACACGAGATAACGAGAACAGGAAACAGTCACCAACACATCAGAGAATCTGACCTGAAGTCAGTTTAATGTCCACACGCTCACATTAGAGGTTTACATTTATTTATTAGACGACTAATTGTTAAGACTCAGAATAAAACAAATTTAAGGAACAAATTTCTTCTTCAAAAAAGAGATTTAGTGCTTTTCACTCCACTTTGGTCTGATGTGGTTAAAGTAAAGCACCAGTTTCTATCAGAATATTACTACTGTCAACATGTTTTCATTAAGTTGAGTCCAAGTTGATCCAGAACCAGATCAGGACGTCTCTACTTTCCAGTTTCGACTGTTCAACCAGAGAAGTTAAAACTTTGCTCTGGTGTTTGAAAGGGAGTCTCCTCAGTCGTCTCCTCAGTCGTCTCCTCAGTCGTCTCCTCAGTCGTCTCCTCACTCTCTGCTGCTGCTGCTGAGTGTTAATCGAGTGTCTGACCTCTGACCCGTCGACCTCCTGCTGTAATTGAACATTTAGTCTGTGACTCTCACTCAAGTCTTAAGGCTGCGGACGTCCTCCTGCTCTTCCTCCTCCTCCTCCTCTTCCTCCCGTGAGGAGCTGATTAGTGTCGTGGTTGTAATTGCCTCTCCGGGTCGCAGACGAGCGCGGGGCTGGGTGGTTTTGACAAGTCTACTCGTCCCCCCTCGGCGCCGGGCGTTTGGTAAGGAGTTAAATTGGATGGTTAATTCGGGTGTTATTTACCCTGTAATTCATTAGTGTCGCCCCCCCATTGGCAGCGGGCAGGCTGTAATTTCACGCTTCGCAATAAAAGATGTCTCATAATCTGCTTCATTTAGCAGCCAAAGAATTTAATGAAATTAACTGCAGCCCTAATTAAGACGGTGAATATTAAAGACCTGCTATCAAGGCTTTAACGAGGGTGACACGATCCGCCTTCCGCCGGGTTGGGGAAATATCATTTCCCTGGGAAAGGTTGTCACCGCTCGGAGCCATTTTGGCCATGATGACATTTTTGTCATGCACACTAACCCCTGGAAATGAGATTTTTCGGCGGTGGGGGGGGGGGGATGTGTCGAGGGTTGTCTCTCCCTTTTTAGTTTGAGAAATAATTAAAACAACGAACACACGCGTCAATCAAAGAGCATTTTTAGATTGTGCTCATTACGCCTCGGCGCCGCGGTCTCCACGGAGCGCTGCACGGCTGTTGTTTGGAGCGGGGGTGTGACTGCGAGGAAGTGTCCCTGTGGTCGCTTTGTTGTTTCACGTCACGTGCGTGCGTTTGTGTGCGTTTGTGTTGTGATGATAAACCGGACCAAGCCAGCTGACCCGAGCGTCTCACTGCGGAAGACGAGTGTTGTTTCCTTCACTTCCTGTCTCCGGGCGCCGAGCGACGGCTGAGGTGTTTTATCCACTAATGAATGGAGACTGCTGAAGTAAGGTTTGGATAATTGAGTTTCTAATTAATTACCCAGAACTCTTATCAGATAAATCAGAGCTCTTCAGCCCCCCTCTTCTTCTCTGGTGTTTTATTTGATCTGGTCGGCGTCCTGCTCCCCTGGGCCTGCCCTTCGCCGTCCTTGCCTCATCAACGCCGACCTTGTCCCTGAGACGGAAGCTGCCGAGCGTCTTGATGTCGAGTTTCTCTCGTGTTTACCTCGACTGTTTCTTTTTTTAACATCGGGCGACAAATTAGATTTTAAGAAAACCCTCGGTGATGAAACTCAATTCAGACGTTGGACTTTAGTTTGATTCACAAACTGGAGGAAATAAAGGAAACGAACATGAAACACTGATGAACCACTGATGAAGGCTTGTGACTCATTTCTCACGGTTTTTCATCAGTAGAATATAAAACATAAAGATCCTAAAGATTCTTCATGAAGAAACATGATCGAAATATTTCGGAACTCTCCATTTGAACTATGAACATTTTTGAGATATGCGCCCTGTGCCTGAAGGGGGCGCTGTTTCCAGACGGTTGAATCCGTGACTTGTTTATTTGATACAAACTGAAGCCGAAACATTCGTCCACTTGTAGAAAATGTTTAGAAAGTTCAGATGTTGCTTCGTAGTTTCTGGAACGTGATTCCACTTCTTCTTTATTGGGTTTATTGGCGGGTGGCACCATCATCAGGGCGGCTCCTCCTCCTCCGCCGCCGCCGTCCGCTGCGTCCGATCGGATTCCTCTGGAGATAACTCGTGACTTCACCAGCGTTGCCTTTGATCCTGTGATGTTTACCTGCAGTGCTCGCTCCTCTTTGTGTTTCCTCGCCACCGATCGGGACTCGATACAAACCTCCCTCCTGTGTCTGCGAGGATGATGGATGACCTGCGTCTCGGCTCAGGCTGGATCAGATGGCCGCCACGATAGCGGTGGGATCGCCCGGCTTCTCTGTGGCTCGCCGTCACCCCCCCGCTCTGCTGTCTGCAGGGGGTGACACCTCTAATTTAACCTCCTGCTCTCAGGGGACGTTAAAGAACAAAAGGGCCGAGGCTCATCCTGTTCTGTGGAGGGGTCGTCCGCAGATATCCCCCCCCCCGTATCTCCTCCCTGATTCGCTGTCAGTGTGTTGAAGAGGCCGCGGGAGAGTCCATTGTCTGAGGCGGAGGGGTGATGGAGTGATTAGAGTCTGGACGAGCAACAAAGTCTCCGTGGTCACATCCACACAAAGAGACTTCTGCTCGTAAAGAGTTGATTTCAGGATTTATTCCCTCACCTGTCGTCTGAGGAGAGAAAAGTCGTCAATTCCAAACCAAATCCAGTTTCTGCGTCTCAATGATTCAGGGCCGTGTTCCGTGTGGCGCCCTCAGGTACGAGCCCTCAACGGATCCACGGCTAACGAATGACCTCATCTCGTCTCCCTGCAGCGCCGACCTTTTCTTAACGATACTTCACGAGTCTCCGAGTGAAGAGGAACTGTGTCCGCAGGAGTTTCCACTTCCTCCTCCACTTCCTTCCTTCTTTCACATAAAGCCTTCCTGGCCTCCTTCCTTCCTTCTTTTGCTGCCTTCCTTCCTTCATTTGCTTCCTTTCTTTCTTTGCCTGCTTCCTTCCTTATCTCTTTCCTTCCATCTTTGCTCCCTTGCTTCCTCCATTTCTTGCTTCCTTTGCTTCCTTCCTTAATTTGCTTGCATCCTTGCTTCCCTCCCTCCTTTAGTTGCTTCCTTCCTTTCTTCCTTCCATGCTTATTTCCTTCCTCCCTCCCTCCTTCCCTCCCTCCTTCTCTCCTTCCCTCCCTCCTTCTCTCCTTCCTTCCCTTGTTTCCTCTCCTCAGGAACAGAACATGGCCTTTTCCTGACTCTTAGTTTTGTCGTTAAAAGAAGGAGAAGTCGTGAACCTCTCTAACGCCCTTGGACGTTTTTCGGATGCCTAACAAATGACTCCATCTCCTCGCCCCCCCCCCCGCCCCCCCTCGAGCTAGCGACCTTTTCCGAGCACTACCCACGATCCTTCAGCGGGGCGGAGCAGTGCCTGGGTACAGCACAGAGTATATGTGAGGATGTATTTATCTCTCCACATCTATTTTCCCATGTGGAGACCTTGTGAGCTGTCATGGCTGCCGCCCCCCCACCCCTCGCCCCCCCGCTGAAGGTAAAATAAGAGGCGACGTGTGTCCCGCCGCCCGGGGAGGTGAATAATGAAAGATATTACCCATCAGGAGGGCTTCGACGCGGCGTTCAATTAGCCTCTCCCTGGTGCCAACTGATCACTTGTCATGGTCAGGATGGATGAGCAGAATTAATCCGCTGACGTCTCGCTCCCAAAAACCACGTTCAGGCGCAGAAGTGGAAGAAATATTGGTTCAGACCTGCAGAGATCGACCCTCGACTTCCTGCTCCCTCGGCTCTGCCTCGGTTTACCTCCATCGCCTCCTCTCACCTTTTCAAACCATTTCATTCAAATACATGGAACCGTCTTTCTGAGGATCAGGAAATAAACCCATCCCAGTTATTGAGGCTTGGATCTGTTGGTGTTTGTTGTCAGAACAGATTCTAGTGAACAGGATCGAAGGATCTGGATCCAGTGGATTTACATGTGGGATTGAGTTTCAGAGTAAACAGTTCATTTCCTCATTGAAATGTGTGACTGCAGCTTCATCGTTGATTGATGAGAGTTGATCAGATCTCATGGAAACACTCGACCTCTGCGCCTGCAAACATGTTGCTGCTCGCTCACTAACAGGCTGCAGCGGACGATCAGCTGCTCTGACAGCTGCACGGCTGCCGGCAGCTTCACTGCAGAGCAGCAGGAAGCTCGTCAGTGCACACACACACACACACACACACACACACACACACACACACACACACACACACACACACACACACACACACACACACACACACACACACACACACACACACACAGAGACACACACACACCTCATCATCATCATGAGCTCAGATTAAATCACTACAACATCATGGAGGAAGCTGCAGATGTAAAACTCTCCATCTCTATTTTATTTAAGAAATATTTTATATAATGTATAGATTTTATTTTAAATATATATTTATCAGGAAATTTATTTGAGAAAAAAATGTGTATATATATTATATTTAAAATATTTATATAAAATCATACTCGGTCACATAATTATTGAGATTTTTAACTTAAGTATTAGATTTAATTTCCCTCTGAGTGGAGCTGTGGTCCCGGGCCCCCTGGTGGCCCCCTGGTGGCCCCTGAGCATTGAAGGGCCCCTCCTCACTGAGGTATTTGAGTCGTTCTTCTTTGTTTCACGCCGTCTCGCTCTCCACGCCACCACGGGCCTCATCCCACTTCCTCTGTCACTCTGCAGCGTTCCTCCCTGTCGTCATGTCAACGCCAATTACCCCCGAACGTGCCGTCAGCGGCGGCGGGGGTCACCCCGGGCCCGCCGCCGTGTCCCAGCACCACCGACCACCTTAATGAAAGCTGAGCGGTCAGGGCGGCGGAGAGCAGGCTTCTGTCCATCAGCGGGCCGTCCCCCGTCCCCCCCCCCTCGCCACTGGACTCTATTAATATCCTCTGTCGGAGTGTTAATGTTGTCGAGGTCCAGTGAAGTGACACGCGTGGCAGCGCCGCTGTAATTGCTAATCAGTGGACAGTTTTATCCCCCATCTCCCCCCCCACCGCTGCTCTCTCTCTCTCCTCTTTTTGATCCTTCTCTCTCTCCCTGGTTTCGATCGCTCTCTCCCTGACCTTCTTGCTCTCTCTCTCCTTCTCTCACCTAATGAATCCAGCTCAAATGAAGTGTGGGCGGCGAGCGGGCGGGCGGTCGCTCGGCCTAAACGGGTCAGTCAGCCGCAGCTGAAGTGCGTAGGAGAGAGAGAGAGAAGAGAAGTCACACAATTAAATAACTGATTATTTCCCTCCATCTTCTCTCGCTGCTTTAAGTCGAGCTCCTCTCGGCGCCGCTGTGAATTTCCCAAGTGAAACTGTTGTTGTGGGAACGAGTGAACTCTCGTGTCATCGCTCTCCTGCGTTCAGCTCGTTACCGTCGCTCCACGGACTCGGAGTCATTTAGTCCGATGTGCACAACGACCACGAGAAGAAGAAGAAACACAAACTCAGGGGCCGAGCCTGTGTGGCCAAAAGTACGTGGACGGCCCGCCACGTGTTGGTGTGAAGTTCTGCTGATGTAGCATCGGCTTCATGTAGGTTCAGGGTTTTCAGAATAAAAGCAGCTGGTGGAGACCAAACACAGAGATAAGAGCGAGGCAGTGATGATCTCCATCACATGACCTTCACCACGCTGGTCACGTGAACAGGAAGTAGCCTCCTCTGCAGTAGGTCGTCAGGGGTCCACTTACTTCAGCTCCATCTTGAACACACTGGTCAGCGACACGACAACATGGAGGTGATGAAGTGTGTGAGTTGTGTTGAACATGTTGTCGTTGTGTTTTCAGGGAATGTTGCTGAAGAGAAGCGGAAAAACCCTCAACAAGGAGTGGAAGAAGAAGTACGTGACGCTGTGTGACAACGGACTGCTCACCTACCACCCCAGCCTGCACGTAAGAGACACAAGCACACACACACACACACACACACACACACACACACACACACACACACAGTCATTACAAACCCTATTAGACTGCAGCACAGTGCCAGGCTGCTCTGACCTCATCTATCTGCAGCTCTTTATCTTCCTCCTGTGTGCATGTTTCCACAAACTGCTTGTCCATAACACACACGCACACACACACACACACACACACACACACACACACACACACACTCTGGTGATGACTTGTGTATTAATTAGTGCTCGTCATCTGTTTGCCCACGCTGGCATTGATGATGTGAATATCAGCTGTAATGTCTCTGCTAATTGTCCCGGCTCTCTGCCCTGTTGGCACAACATCCTGCCCCGACACAGCTTTATTATCACACACACACACACACACACACACACACACACACACACACACACACACACACACACACTCTGACGTCTGTATCAGATCAATGTCACCACAGTTTGTCCTGAAAATTGTGATCATCAAACGTATTTTTCCCCAATTATCAAATGAAATCTCCACATTTATCGTCTGTTTTCTGTGGAACAAATTAAAATATAAAAGGTTCATCAAACTAAAAGAAACCAGTCGATCAGTTCAGCTCAGTGGGTTGTCTGTTAAAATCCCAGCTTTGTTTTGATCCGTCCCTCTGAGCAAGGCACTCCTGCAGCCAGGAGTTGTGGGTTTGATTCCCCGCGGAGCCGCCGCTCGCCTGAGACGTCTCCTCACTTTGAAGTGCACACGTCCGTCAGCGATTAGAGCAGCTGATGCAGTAAATTAGTGTTAAAACTCATCACTTAACACATCAACACACACTCCAGTACAAACACACACAAACCCCCTCCAGCACCAAAACGCCAGGTTTTCCTGAGCGGCGTGCATCTGCAGCTCGGGCGTCAATTAGCGTGTTTGCGGAGGCTAATCGAATGAAACTCAATCAGCGCCACTAATTGCCCGACTATGTGCAAAGAAATCACATTAATGCCGCTAATTAAGTGGATGGCAATAGATGCCACCTAATTGGCAAGAAAAGTCTCGTCTACAGAGAAGTCGACGAGGTTCGGGCCAAAAACAGGCGAGAGAGTAATTAATGTCCTGTTGTCGTGGCGAGCGAGAGCGGCGAGCGAGACCGGCGAGCGCGTTTCCCTCAGCGCTGGAGGCGCAAGTCATCACAACAGGAAGAGAAGGTTCTGTGAAATGTTTCTGTGGGAACGTCCTCAACCGTCTGAGGGTCCGACTTGTGAAGAGGACGCAGAGCCCCCTCAATGATACACTATTAATAATACAAATATTATTTCATCAGTTGTTAAATTACAATGATTTATTAAATACGTGTTAAACTAACACATCCTCTGGTCCTCATCAGAGAACTGAGACATTCAGTGACGTGATATCAATGTTACATAAAGATAAAGATATTTAAACTGTAAAATAAATGAGAATTATACAAATTAATGATTCAACACAATTCAAAACATTAAAGAAAACATTACACTTTTTTTTACAGCTATTAATCATAACAATAATTTAACAAAACATCTTCAGGCGTAACTTTAACGTCGTCGAGCGTTTCCTTTTAGTTCTTATTGTAGAAAAATGAAAACACGTTAATCTGTCACTTATTATTTATATGAACAGATAAATCAAAACCACTGAAATCTGATCAGTAAACATACATTTTAATTTTACACATTTTTAATAACTGTTGTGAACTCTATTTGGACGTCGCGTCTCCATGACAACCGTTAGATCCATAAGGTTTCGACTCCATCTTTTATCCATCTCTCCTCCTCCTCCTCCTCCTCCTCCTCCTCCTCCTCCTCTTTAACCAGCGATCATGTTCAGACCAGCTCGCTCTTTATGGATTCTTGTTTCCCTGCGTGTCAGCACGATTCTGCTTCCTGTTCATTTTCCTCCCTGACGACAAGTGAACACAACACACACACACACATTAACATACAAACATACGCACACTTAAACACCCGAGCTGCTGTAAACACACTTCATTTCTTTGACGTTGTAATCTGATAAATGCAGATACATGTTCTGTTACACACACACACACACACACACACACACACACACACACACCACCTGCTGTGTGTGTGTTTGGTCTCCTCCCTCCTGGACGGCGCTGCGTGTCGAGAACGATCGGGCCGACGATGAAAGCTCTCCAATGCAAATGGAGACTCAATTACTGTGGTCAATCTGTCGGAGGTGTGAGAGAGAGAGAGAGTGTGTGTGAGAGGTGTGTGTGTGTGTGTGTTCCTGTGTGTGTGTGTGTGTGTGTGTGTGTGTGTGTGTGTGTGTGTGTGTGTGTGTGTGTGTGTGTGTGTGTGTGTGTGTGTGTGTGTGTGTGTGTGTGTGTGTGTGTGTGTGTGTGGAGGGTTTACCCAGCGGGCCCCTGGCTCGAGGGCTCTCCGGTGGCTTGTTAAGACGCCGTCGAGAGCACTTGGCTTTGAATTGGCCTTTTGTCAGCTGAGCTGCCAGAGGGAGGCGGAGTGTGTGTGTCTGTGTGTGTGTAGGTGTGTGTGGAGGTGTTTAGGCTCTTCTTCTATTTCTGTGAGGACCAGTTCGAGTTTTGAAGCTGTTTTCCAAGTTGACGTCTTCGTCTTCTACGTGTACGGCTCCTCTTCTTCATCCTGAGATGTTTGTGTTCTTCCAGTTTCACGTCACGTGTTAGAAACCTCATCAACGCGTCCACTCGCTCACTGGGAAGCTTCAGGACATTGTCCTGCTGTGTCCTCACATGGACTCACGAGGACATGTTACACACATTTTACTAGGAGGCTGCAGGAGAAGATCCAGAACATGTCCAGAGACACTGACCTGCAGAACATGTCAGGAACATGTGAGGAACATTTCAGGACTTCTGCTCCAGTGAAGACGTCACAGATATAATGAGTCTAAAGTCTAAAACTTTAAAGACAAAAATCTAAATCTAAAACGTCTTTAACTTTATAAAAACGTCTTCACGTCCTTTCTGAGACGACTGGTCCTCACAAAGATGGAGGAACACGTCCACACACTCGGGTGCGGTTGTTTAAATCCGACCCAGCGGGCAGCGGGAGCTTTGTGTCTCCTCCTCTCTTCATGTTGAAGAGGACGCCGACCTCCCACAATGCCTTGCTCCTCACAGGTCACCGCCGACACTCCACCCTCCTCAGAGGGGCGGCGGGGGTGGATTTAACAAGCGCCTCTCGATGGTCATTAACACTGATCGGAGGAGAGTTCATCACCGGAGGTCGGTCGAGGCGTCTGGCGGCGCTCCGTCGTGTTTCGGGACGTGTCGGCCAACGGGCGAAGCCAATCAGAGGCCGAGTGGTCGACCACTTCAGCGCCGCTTTGAGGGATTAGAGCGTCTTTGTTTCCTTTGTAACATTTAGAGGTTTAGGAACTTTATTATCCAGAGTAATCCTCACCCACCAGAGAACCACACACACACACACACACACACACACACACACACAGACACACACACACACACACACACACACACACACACACACACACACACACACACACACTTTACATCCTGTGAATTAAACACGAGGGTTTTCAAACAGTTTTAAAGTTTTTTAAATGTCTTGTCTGTCTGATGGAGCTTTTTATATTTATCATTCAAAAGTTTGAATCCTCAGTTTTACGTGAATGAAAATAAACATGAATCTGGATTTTGAGCTGAATCACGTGATCGCACCAGAACTTCATTTTGTTAATTCACCATTTTTAAAAGAGTCGTTTTAAAAATACATAATTTCTTGTAATCTGTAAAGATGCAGAAAACCAACAGATGCTGGTTTCACCTTGTCTCCGTCCCTCTCGTTGTCTCGTCCTCTCTCAGGACTACATGCAGAACGTCCACGGGAAGGAGATCGACCTGCTGAGGACCACGGTGAAGGTCCCGGGGAAGAGGCCGCCACGCGCCGTCTCCACCTGCGCCGCCGTGCCCAGCCCCAAGACCAACGGGCTGACCAAGGACATGAGCAGCCTGCAGCTGGGACAGACTCCAGGTCAGAGCTCCGCCCTGAGTCAGGAGCCGTGTTCACCTGAGAGCAGATTCAGATTCAGTTCATTAAAGTGGTTTCCATCACAGCCGGAGGCCTCAGATCAAATCAACAGGGAATCTGTCACTTTGGGATCAGAAAACACAGATTTGGGTCAAAACCAGATTTATTTTCACTGAATTTAAAATGTTCAACCTTCACAGTTCAGAACAAATCAAGATCAGTGTTTAAATATTAATATTACAGATTATAAATGATTTATTCTTTAGTTAAAAACAATAATAGAGAGATGTGATATTCACACACAGGCATTACAATTAAAGTTATTCAAAAATAACCCATGAATATTTCTTATTAAATAATAAACTTAATGAAATTTAAAAAATATCAATGTTTTACGTACAAACTGAATTTTACCCACAGATTCTCAGATTTGCACAAATCTAAATTAAACTCAAGCTTCTGTGGAACAAACAGAATAAACTGAACACAAATAATTAAAGATAGAAAAGAATTAACAGAAATTAAAGACAATTGTTATTTGAAATGTTTTTGGTGTAAAAAAAAAACCCACATTTATGATAAAGCTTTACAACTAATAATAAGTCTTAATATTTATTTATATCACAGCTAACAGACACAAGAGAGTAAAAATAAAATCATATAAAAACATGAATGAAATAATAAATATAATGTAGTATTATAATAATAAAATCACACGTGTTAGAAGAAGTGTCTCATGTCTTATATCGATATTTTAATATTATAAATAATAAAGACAATAAACGAATGAAGTAATTATTGTCTGGTGTTAATGGACAAGGATCAGATCATCATTATTATTTTTTAATCTCTGCTGTTGTTTCTTTGAAAACGTTTCAAACCCTGAACAGAGATGAAATAAAAAACACGAGTTCAACCTCGAAACCCACAAAACGCTTCTGTTCACCTGAAGAGAGACGTCGTAAAACAAAAGACACACACACACACACACACACAGACACACACACACACACACGGGGAGCACACAGGAGGCCCGAGCTAATAGCATGAATATTCAGTGAGCCGTACTCCATGTACTAATTATTGTCATGAATATTAATGTAATCAGAGTCCTGGGCTCCACTCAGCCAGCTCCGAGAAATGAGCTGTAATGAGAGGGTGAGGGGGGTGAGGGGTGAGGGGTGAGGAGGGGGCTGAGGGAGGCTGAGGGTGAGGGAGGGAGGAGGTGGGGGGATGATTCAGTCGACTGTTGGAGCGTTCAGCCTCTCGTAACTCAAGGGTTTGATTTAAACAGCCAGCTTGTGAGAGGCTGCCTTTTATGTGCTTGTGTGTGTGTGTGTGTCTGTGTGTGTGTGTCTCTCTGTGTGTGTGTGTGTGTGTGTGTGTCTGTGTGTGTGTGTGTGTGTGTGTGTGTGTGTCTGTGTGTGTAATAAAAAGCAGAAAAACCCTCGGTCTTAACATTGCACCTCATTCTTAACGAGACAGTTGTAGTAAAATTAAAATGGAATAAATCACAGACGATAACTGTTCCTCTGTTTTATTGATTCATTGATTATTGATTCAAAACAAATGAAATGTGAATCATCAGAATTGAGTCTTTTATTTTTATGGATCGAACTTCCTGTGTGCGCAGCTCGCGCAGCTAACGGCGCTCGTTAGCTTCCTCGTCAGTTCTGATTGGTTCGGCTCTTTAACGTCTCCACACGGTTCGATGTGGACGAACCTGCGTTGACAGGAAGCGGTTTGATTCGTGATGCTGACGTCACTTCCTGTCTCTCTCAGGCACGGTGACCACCAGCACGTCCGTGTCCCAGATGGCGAGCGGCCCCAGTCTGGTGTCCTTCAACAGCCGCGGCATGGAGGGGATGCACCAGCGCTCGTACTCCGTCTCCAGCGCCGACCAGTGGGCCGAGGCCACGGTCATCGCCAACTCCGGAGTCAGCACGGGTGAGTGACCGGTCACATGGTAGTTCAGAGCCAGGTCCTCACACGCAGGAGGCCCCACTGTGGAGCTCCGTGCTGGAGCCTATCATCACACACACACAGACTGACAGCTGTCATTATGTGTGTGTTGCCGTGACAATAAGTTTGACTGACAGCTCTGCAGTCTTCATCAAATAACGTTTAAAGCTGTGAAAAGCTTTAACTCGACCCCGAGGGACGACGCCTCCTCCATGTTAGCAGACGGGACCGAACTGAACAATATAATACATGTAAAGATAAAATATAAAAACAGACTGAGACGTGATTGACAGCTGAGGCCGACTCCTGATTGGTCACGACCCTAAGACGTCAGCGTTGGTATCTGAGATATAGAAGTGAACTCATCCTCATCACATAGGAAACGTTTCTACTGAAAGATCACGACAAGTTCTCACAAGCTTTATTTTCCTGTCGAGACTAAATGAAGTCGTCGTCTCTAGTCTGGTTTTCCTCGCCGTCAGCGTGTGGACGTTCCCGTGGTGAGAAGCAGCCGGCGTCCAAACTCTTGATGAGTTTGAGTCGAGGGAAAACCCACAGAAGGGAGGGATGTGGAGGAAGCAGGAGGAGGTGGAGGTCTGGAGGAGGTGGGGGGGGGGGGCTGACGTGGATGGAGCGCGGCGTGCAGATGGGACGGCCGTTAATCCACGGCGGTTAATTGCGCGCTCGGGGATGGCATCTTGTCAGCAGAGATAAGTTGTCACATTTTCCACTTGAGCTGAGACTAAACGATTGTAAAATAAGTTATGGCCGTCCTTGGGGCTGTCTGCCGTTTGGGACTCGGCCGCCAACGAGCGCCTGTGTATACGTGTGTGTGTCTGTGTGTGTGTCTGTGTGTGTGTGTGTGTGTGTGTGTGTGTGTGTGTCTGTGTGTGTGTTGTGCACATGTTTCCATCTCCACTCACACCGCGCCCATGTCACTGTCACCGCCGCGCTGTGGTGATATTGATGGAAGCTGAATGTTATTTTATTCTGCCGCTAGTCACAGCTGTCAGCGGGCGCCGTGAAGAGAGAGAGGCTCCTTCCTCTGATCGCCTCGCTCGCCCTCAGGTCCAGCCCCTCCCCCTGCACACACCTCCATGTGGAACCAGCTCCTCAGATACTTTCCCCAGATCTCATCTCCCTGATTCATGTACAAGCTTCACATCAGATTCTATTCCTATGAATGAAACATGAAAATATTGTGAAGGGATAAACTTTCAGTTAAAAACCATCGGACGTTAGATTCACATTTTCTTCTTAGTGTGTTGTCAGGGTCAAGGGGTCAGGGTCAAGGGTCAGATTCACGTGTGTGTTTCCGTTTCCAGACACGGGCCTCGGCGACTCGGTCTGCTCCAGTCCCAGCATCTCCAGCACCACCAGCCCCAAGATGGAGCCGCCGCCGTCGCCACACGCCAACCGCAAGAAGCACCGGCGGAAGAAGAGCACCAGCAACTTCAAAGCCGACGGCCTCTCTGGTACTGCGGAAGGTAACGCCATCTCCCCCCCCCTCGCCTCACACTTTCCCTGCCCGGGTCCGACTGCTAAATCCTTCCTCCGGAAACAAGAGTTTCGATATCTGAAGAAAAACTTCTAAACATCACGAATACTTATATCCCTCCAGATATAAAATGTATTAGGTGATAAGTTCTGAGCGACCGGGTCGGGAAAGGAAGTCATGTGATCGTCTGAGCCTCCAGACCTCCGCTGAGGGACGGATCTCTCCATCTCTCATTCCGTCAGCCCTTCATCTCTTCATCTGTGTGTTTGGGTTCTACCCTCATGTGGATCAGTTTGTAACATAACGTCCTCGGGGTTCTGTCTACGATAAACATCAAGTCGTACGATTAATAATCTGAGCTGATGGTGATCGGACGTTGAGCATAAATCCTGAACTGAGTTATTTTAAAGGGTGTCACACACGGGGGCAGGAGATGAACAAACAGCAGCAGACACAACGTATCCTGGTGTTTCGTCTTATTACACATTTAGTTTTTCATGAACCGTTTATTTTCATAATCTAGATCCTAATTTAACGTGGTTTGAAGTTTTCTTACAACTTTTTTCCAAAAGCCCCGATGTTCGTATTCGTGGTCGTTTCCTGGAGTTTAGAAACGAAGCTTCTGTTTGGAAACAGGAAGTCATGATGTTTTGACGAACGTCCCGTGTGACACAGTGATGTCACTGCGTTGGTCTGATGATGTCACGGCTTCATCATCAAACACAGACCTGAGGTCAGGTGTGGGGTTCTGGTCCAATCAGAGCAGAGAACTGCAGCTGTTCTCTTCTTCCTCTTCGGCTGATTTCCTCCCTGACGCACTCTCACACACACTCACACACACACACACACACACACACTCACACACTCACACACTCACGCTCTGTTGATGGTGGAGCAGATGTGGCGGCGGCAGCAGATGTGTAATGTTCGTCTCCATCACGGACGCATCAAGCCACTGACAGGACAAGTGGTTGTCAAGGTGACGGATCGACGCCACCACTGCTTCCATCTCTCCTCCTCTTCTGTCGTTTTTATTCTCTCACTCTCTCTCCTCACCTTTGTTTTCCTGTTCTTCCTGTTCGTCCTCCTCTCATCACATCTCTTCACCTCCGTCAGTTCTCTGTCCTTCCTCTTCTTCATTCTTCCTTTACTGATCATATTTCATCCTCCTGTTTCTCACGTGTGTCTCATCATCTTCTGTCTTCCTCGATCCTCCCTCCTCTCGTCTTCTCCTTTAAACGGTTCTCTCCATCCTCTTCTTCTCTCCTCCTCTTTGTCCACGTTTCCTCAGACGCTCCCTGACTCCTTCCCGTCGCCGCCCATTACTCAGCCGGAGAGGTTTAAGTGAAATATTATAAATAATCCACCGTATTGAAATCTTTTATCAGCTGTGTCACTTTCATTATTCAATAAGCGATTAGTAACAGTCTTCCCAATTTAGCCATTAAGCACCGAGCGCGCTCCGCCGGCTCGCCGCCTGTCACGCCGGGCGAGCGGGTGAAGTATCTCGTGTCAGTGCGAGACCCGAAGTAATTCATGAGGGGGAACCGCCCTCTGTGGCCGAGCTCCCCCAGGTAGGACCACACCAACACACACACACACACACACACACACACACACACACACACACACACACACACACACACAGAATCAGCTGTGGCGGTGGAAGCTTTTAAAGATGGTGGCGCTGTTCAGGGCGCCGGTTAGCTCCACCTTCACCAAAGGTTCTTGAGACACTTCCTGTTATTTCAGCCTCGATTCGTCTGTCGGACATTTTGAATGAGTCGTAGTTTTCACCTGGATTCAACTCGTTATCTGCTCAACCGCCCCCTGGTGGCTGGCTGCAGTACAGGTCATAAGCCCCGCCTCCTCCACGTTAGCAGATGGGACATGGACCAGATCAATGGAAGGAATCTGAGACATGTCGGCCATCTTTGTTTTATACATTTTATAAACAAAACATATCTGAATATTATAAGAGAGATTTATAGAAAATGAAGATTGACAGTTTATTAGATTGATCGAGCTAAAATTAAATACTACCGACATGCAGTCCAATTAATTTAGACACAGTTTCACTCACACACACACACACACACACACACACACACACACACACACACACACACTGTGGCCTTATGATCATCAGCCCTGGTTCTCATTAACAAGCCACTGTTTGATTCTCTCCCTCCAGTCTGAAGCTTTGAAAGTTGACCTGACACACACACACTCACACATACACACACTCTCTCTCTCACACTCACACACTCACACACACTCACACACTCACACACTCACACTCACACACACACTCACTCACACTCACACACTCACACACACACAGCTCCACCTGTTCTGCAGAGTTTACCGGTTGATGAATCAAAGCCATCGGCAGAGTTTCTGCAGGAATGTGGTCAGAGGTCCTGCTGTGGTACCTGTGAGGGGCCACTTCACGTGTGTGTCTGTGTGTGTGTGAGTGTGTGTCTGTGTGTGTGTGCACTCAGGGTTGTGTTTGTCGATCACCTGTCAGCAGGACGATGCACCTGCAGCGTCGTCTCTCACTGGTTCATTGTGAACATGAATTCTTTTAAAGTCGAGGTTAATCAGCTCCGCAGGTCAGTGTGTGTGTGTGTGTGTGTGTGTGTGTGTGTGTGTGTGTGTGTGTGTGTGTGTGTGTGTGTGTGTTTGTGTGTGTGTGTGTGTGTGTGTGTGTGTGTGTGTGTGGGGGTCAGACAGGTGGAAACAAAGAGTCACTGTGGTGAAGAGTCCAGGTGGTCCAACGTCGACATCTTCATTTTAAATTTAAATTAAATTTCGTTTCTGTTTGATTCTTTCTGGAGCAAAGTTTTAAAAAACACCTCCTGATGAATTGAAGTGTCCAAATTACAATAAGATAATTATCTTCCCTCGTTCCAGGTCTTTCAATTTAAAGGCTGGGAAGTAAATAAACATACAAATATCTGTACGATCTTTAGAGGAACATTGATATAATTTCTCTTCTTAAATAGTCTAAATTAAAAATCAAATCCAAGTTGATTTGTAAGTTTATTCCGCTGCTCTGTCGTGTCTGATTTCAAATAAAGATCAGTGTCGTGGTGTAAACAGTAAAAGATCAACAGCAGAATCTGAGCGTATATATCCACAGAATGACCCTTTGACCTTTCAGCACAAACCCTGATTCATTTTCACACGTTGGGAGATTTAATCTGTGACTCGATCAAACCTTCGCTTATCGCCGTCGCCTCCCGAGGAGCGAGCGGAGAAACAAGCAGAGTAACATTTAAAGTCTCCGTCTCCTCCGTCACGACTGCATTTCACCGTCTGCACATGTTGTTTGGTGCAAATGCTCCCAGTCGCCTCAGGGCTAAATACCAATGGAGCGGAGGTCAGAGGTCACACGGCTCTTTGAGTCTTTGAGTCGTTCACTTTTCACAGGTTTGATCTCGTCACGTCTTTATATCCCAATATCGGAAATTATCTTTTTAATGTTTAATGATTTATTTAAAGATTAAATAAATTCCTAAACAGTGACCAGTTTTATTTAAGATCTAAATTTATATAAACAACTTTTATTTGATAATGATCCACATTTTTTAACCGACCAATCGCGGCTTGTTTGATTCACATATATTTACATTTTCTTCTTTGCTGTTTTCTTGATCAAGTGTCAGAGAAGCTCAACTCTTTCACATTAAAAGCTCTCTGTAGAATTCCAGGCTTTTAATGTGAAAAATGTGGAGGAAGTGTTGAGTTTCTTTGACAGTTGTTAAAGGATGCAGACGTTTATGTAAAATGATTTTCACTCACACTGTGTTTTAAATTCTTTCTTGGTTCTATTTACATCACGTGAACCAGGTTTAACGAGTTTTGTGCCAGAAATCTGAAGAATCATCTTTTCGACGTTTGTTATGTTTCAAACTTCTCACCCCCCCGTCGTGCTCGTTGGCCCCTCCCACCCCCCCACAGACCACGCCCCCTCAGAATGTGTTTTCTTGCTGTTTTCTGGAACGTGTGGTCAGCCTCCCTCTCTTCTCTCTCTTCACATGCAGCCAAGCGCAAAGCGTGGAAACTAAATCGTGTCGCTAGTCTGCGAAGCATTTACGCCAACAGTCTGCACAACTCCGAAGGTAAAAGACCGAGCCCCCTGCCGCCGGGCGGCGGGAAAAGACATCACCCACAAGCCACTGCTCTGGTGATCGGCACGGTCAAAAGACGTCATTTTAATGAAGATGATCAATTTAATAAGATGATTGACATGAGACTTTAATTTCTCTTGTGATCAATCCGACGTTTGTCATGAACCCAGTTTGTAAAGTTTGAAGTGTTGCAGAGGAAGTTGGTTCTGTAAATATTCTCTGAAATGTCTTCGTCCAGATTCAGTTCTTTGACTAAATACTGTTTGTATATTAATCTTCATTATTGAACCTGCTTCATATTAATACTTGTTAATAGAAACAGAGATTCAAGTCCTGACGTCTTCTGACCTGTCAATCACCTCCTCACTGTTCACTGGGTTCTGTCACTTTGTGTTTGGTGGAGAAAATATTCATTTCCATAATGAATCGTCTCCTCCCGGCCCAAACCCCCTGACCTGTGCCCCCCTGTGCCCCGCCCTCCTCACCTGGGAGGGTCCGACCAACAAGCGCACCCGGCCTGCAGGTAGGAGACACCTGGAAGCATGCGTTGTCCCGCTGCGTTGTCCCGCTGCGTTGTCCCGCTGCGTTGTCCCGCTGGTGGTGATGTGAGTCTCTGTGAGATCTCAGGTGTGCGTCCATGATTCAAGTTCCTTCCTCTTGAATCTCGGCTCCTTGCTGCCTCCACACACTTGATCTGGAGAACACACATGTTTCTCTCAGACGTCAGAGAGTCGGCTCAGATATTTTCCAGGTTATTAATGTTGTAAAAGGCTGCGAATAATATGAGGAGTAATGACCTGTGTCGCAAAGCAATACTGTGTGCGCTGACATTTCAGGCTTTTAATTTGTGTTTCCCGAGGCCCCCTTTTGTCTCCCTCACGCCTCCCCTCTCATTGCACCCACCGTCCTGCCTGTCAACACCCCCGCTGGGCGGTGTCGACACCTCACACCCTGGATGATAGGCCTGTATGCACGCCCCCCCCCTCGTCTTGTAAATGCTGTATATTGGGTTTGTTCTGTTTCTGCTGTTAAAGGTTGCCGGTGTCAGAGTTCACAAATTGCCTCGGCGTCACCTCTATCTGTGTGAATGTCGCACACAGTAGCCGAGAGCGCCGGCAGTAATTACCCACACAGCGGCGGTGTGTGTTTGTGTGAGTGTTTGTGTGAGTGTTTGTGTTTGTGTGAGTGTTTGTACTCTCATGCATACGTTTAGTGGAGCAGACGCTGAGCAGGTTCAGGTGGTCCGCAGAGTGCAGGGAAATCAGCCAGAGAGTCTTAAAGAAAACATGTCGCCTCTTGTATGAAGAGTGTTTTCAGATCATAATCAAAATCAAGAAGTTTCTCCGATTCAGGAAGTAAAGTCTTCATTTCTTACAACAAATTAAAACAGTACATTTTTCATAAAGATCCTTTTCTTCAACCCAGTTTGCCGGCTGATAGAAATTCTGTCTGAAGTAATATTTGTAATAATATTCATCTAAGTCCAGTGTTGATTCTCTGGTTGTTGACTCATCGACTCCTGATGTGTCTGTTCGGTGTCGACAGGTCAAATGTTCTTCACCAGAAAAGCTCAAAGGGTCTGAACGTCTCAGTGAAGAATCCTTCTTTCTAACCATGATCCACTTTTCACGTGTGATCAGATTGTGCATCTTTAACGCTCGCTGCTCCTTCAGGAGTCGCTCAGGCTCAGGTGGGGGTTTCGAACCCGCGGTGGGAGGGGCTCTCTGGTTGCACAGCCTAATGCCCCCCTCATTTTATTCATTAGCCGCTGCAGCGCGCTGGGTCAGCACGCAGCATTTAAATCCAGAAACAGCATTTAATTTACGCCGCGGAGAGGCAGGCCCTTTCTGGATTGTTGGTTTCCATAATTGTCAAGCAGCCAAACAGCCCTCCCCGCTGGAAGCAGAGAATCATGGGAATTTAATTATGATGGGATTCTTGCTCTTGACCCTGCAGGGCTCGGCTCCGCTCGGTGGGTGGGTCGTTGTTTAGAGCGAAGACGCAGCCGGTGCAGACCCAGGAGACCGAGAATACTCACCTCACTTTCTGCTTCATCTACACTTTGTCCTTCATTACACACATTTTCATACACTTCTAATCTGTGGCCTCCATCAAACACTTGACTAATTCAGTGAGGACGCAGGAAGGAGAGAAATACTTCAACCAGCAGGAGCTTCTGTGGCACTTTGATCAGTAGACGCATCAGTTGAGGTCACAGACATCTCGGGTTTCTGAGACGCTGCAGAGACGCACGAGTAACTTTTAACAACGAGTGAAAGAGCTGCAGGTCGTCATCTGGATCTGTGCTCGTCAGGTCTGTGGTTTGAAAACAGGTTGAGAGTCGGGACGGATCCTGAATCTGTTGATTTCATGTTTAAAGACATGAAAATTACGTTATTATGTTAAATTGGAGCCAGATTACGTGAAGGTCCACAGACTGTGAATAAAGATGATGGTGGTGGTGGAGCCACAGTATCGAGGTTTACACCGATCGACACGTTTCAGGATAATTTACCTCTAATTACTTTCTGTCACGTTTCCATTCATGTGCTATAAGAACACAATCTCTATTTTTATTTTTGCACATGTCTGCGTGTTGGAAGTGAAAGTCTGGTTTAACCTTGAGCCGTTAACCAGTCCTGGTAAACAGTGGTTTTAATTAACTTCAACTCCTCGGCCTCGTCGGGAGCCCAAAGCAGCAGAGACATGAAAACCGTCCCACGTTTCTCCAGCAAAGGAAACTTTGGTCGGTGAAGGTGTTTTCAATCTCTCCAGCCGCCGTCTGGCCTCGGGGGTTTTTCCTTCTTCCCTCACCTTCCGTCCGTCCTCTCCTGGGACGAGGCCATTGATTATCCCGATCCCAGCCGGAGGGGAACTTCAGCTCCGCTGCTCTGAGACGCTCCCAATTAGCCAAATGAGTGGAGCTGAGGAAGCGCAAACGGCCGTCCCCTCGCGGGCCGGCCGTGACCGCTCGCCGACTGATTAAACCTCATCTTCTCTCCGCTCCCGGAACACGTCATGAAACTGCTGCTTCCAGAAACACTGGGCTGAAGTGTCATGAACGATTACCGGAGGAACCTGATGGGCCTCCTCCTCCCTGCTCCGGGTTCCATCTGCTCGGTCAGAGATTAGAGATGAAGCCTCCTCAGAACTTTGGATCAGACTCAAACTACAGAATCAGAGTTCTCATCTGAAGTCACGTCCTCCTCCTGCCTCCAATCGTAAACACCAGTTGTTTTGTGATGACACCCTCCTTCACCTCCACTTCCCATCGTCTCCGTGTCACAGACAGTTTCCAAATGTGCTCGAGTTACAGCATCAAACCTCTGAGAGCGTCGAGTTCCTCTTACTTCCTGTTCACAGCTGCACGTCTCACAGTGGAGTCGGACTTTAAATCTCTTCTAAAGACACACACACACACACACACACACACACACACAGATTTGCAGTAATTGATTCCTGATTGGCCCATTAACCTCTGAGGGGTTCTGGGTAATGGATCCATATGTCCCCCTGCAGCGGCCCCTGATTGTAATGACTGACCTCTCCCACTGACAGGACAGCAGAGGGTCTGTTGGGCCCCAGGGTCGGGGGTCGGGGTGGGGGGGGGGACACACAGGGGCTCTTAATGTGGGTGACATCCTGGCTTGAGGGGGCGGGGTCATGTAGGTCAGCAGTGGTTGGTTCAGGAGAGCAGGTGTCCGTCACAGGAAGAATCAGTTTCTGTTCAGTTTGGTTTCTATTCTCTCAAGTTCTTTTTGTTTCTACGTTACAGAAAACGTCTTCTGTCACTTTCCACACTGACTCCGTCTGTTCCCGACTCAGCTGACGTCCCTCCATGGGTTTTATTTAGTATCAGAGCGGAAACGTCCTGAGTTGGAGACAGAAAGACGCCGAGCTGGTCGTCTTCTCCTCTGGATCACAAACAGCTGCTGTGGAAGCTCCAGATGTTCTGAGTGACGAGTCTCTGCTGACGACAGTTTCCTGTCTCCCACAGAACAAGAGGAGAACTTTGAGTTCACCATCGTGTCGCTGACGGGGCAGACGTGGCACTTTGAGGCCACGTCGTACGAGGAGCGAGACTCCTGGGTCCAGGTGATCGAGAGTCAGATCCTGGCCAGTCTGCAGTCGTGTGAGAGCAGCAAGAACAAGGTGAGGCTCCGGCACCCCAGGTCTTATCTGAATACAGCTGAGAACACACGGAGGAACGTTCCTGTTTATAGATATTATTATTATCAGCAGTAAAAACACACACACACACACACACACACACACCCTCACACACACACATAATTACAAAATACCAATTACTGTTCTTCACTTTCAGCCTCAGCGTTGCCATTTTCCACCTGAACATGCAGCAGGCGACTCGCTCGGCCCCGTGTTTACGCCTCAGGCTCCCAGCCTTTCATACACACACACACACACACACACACACACACACACACACACACACACACACACACACACACACACACACACACACACACCTAAAACACCGGCCTCCCCTCCCTCCTCCTTCTATTTGTTTGCTGTGTTATTCTTTCATTCCTCTCCTGTCACTGGGTTTAAACGCTCAGACTCACATCTGTCCAACGTCTGCACACACCTGTAGGACACAAGTGTGTGTGTGTGTGTGTGTGTTCTCATCAGTCTGTGTGTGTCTGTGTGTGTTTAACAGTAAAATGTTTAAACTCTGAGACCTGAACTCTGAGGTGTAGTTTGAAGCTTCAGTCTGAACTCTACCTCTCAGTGTTTAAACAGCGCTCAGGTGTTGTTGTGGTTGTGTAGATGAAACACGACATTGTGTCTGAGTTGTGTGTTTCTCTCTCAGTCTCGTCTGACCAGCCAGACGGAGGCGATGGCTCTTCAGTCCATCAGAAGCATCCGAGGAAACGGTCACTGTGCCGACTGTGAAGCTCAGAGTGAGTATCAGCTGATCCGTCTGTTTTATAGAAGAAGAAACATCGTGGTTCTGATGCTTCATCGTGTCCGTCGTTCTCCTCCAGGCCCCGACTGGGCGAGTCTGAACCTCGGCGCCCTGATCTGCATCGAGTGCTCGGGCATCCACAGGAACCTGGGCACCCACCTGTCCCGGGTGCGCTCTCTGGACCTGGACGAGTGGCCGCTGGAGCTCATCAAGGTCATGTCGGCCATCGGCAACGAGCTCGCCAACAGCGTGTGGCAGGCCAACGCTCAGGGGCGCCTCAAGCCCGGGCCGGACGCCAGCAGGTAGGAGACGCACACAGCACGCCACCACGACAGGAAGTCAGCTTCCAACATGAAGACACATTTCTTCTGTGTGTCAGTGCACTGCTGCCTGCTGCAGACAGGGGGCAGTGTTTCAGTGTTAGAGACACAGCAGGGTTCAGAGAGGATGATATTGACAGAAGTGTGTGTGTGTGTCTGTGTGTGTGTAGGTGTGTGTGTGATAGTAACAAATGGCTGAACTTTAGCGTGACGTGTGTGTTGGTCAGTGTGTACCTGGGTGTGTTAGTGTGTGTGTGTGTTGTGTAATTATCGGCCGCTGCAGCAGCCATCATAACAAATTAGAGCTGACTGCCGTCCGCATAAAGATCGACTTCCCCGTCCTCCCCCTGCACTCACCCCCCCACCGCTCATTAGTCAACAGAAGCACCTTATAATTACTCCCCACACGACCCCCCCGACACACACACACACAGAGGGACACACAGCGTGTACAGATACACACACAGATACATGCGAACACACAATATGGAACCTGCACTCACACGCCATCCAAGGTAAAGTAATGATTTAAAAAATAAAAGTCCTGAGCAGTGGCTTTTCAAATTAAAACTACTGATATTAGATTAAATATAATCCTGAGTGAAGGGAGAGAAATAGTTTTTATGTATAAAGATAATGTGTAGATGATAATATCCACTTTACAATACTGATTTAATAAAGACGTATGATTACAAGTCTTTATACACACACACACGTATTTTTTAATAAATGACAAACAAAGGAAATAACGCACAAAGTTTTATTAAAACATAGAAACAACAAAACAAGAAATAACAACAGAATCCAAATTAGATACAAGAAAATAATAATCACCTGGGTTTGACTTTACACCAGAGGATCATTTGAGTTATATACATTTTTAATTGATCCCTTTAGAAAATGTATTATTGATGTTTTGAAGGAAAAAGATAATCGACATGTTATTTAACACACAAATAAATTAATTAAAATATGAACAAGTAAAAACAAGCTCACATTCAGTTGTTTGTTTTTATTTGATTTGCTCATCGGAAGCAGAATTTAACCAGTTTGTTATTTGATGGATTAAAATGTAAAATGAAGAGACGCAGAGTTCTCCTCACATCAGTGACACACTTCCTTCATTTCCAGGTATTCGAACAGTATTTAAACGTGAAGGTTTATTCAGACCGGAGGTTCAGTGGTCCTCTGAAGCCCGAGCGTCACTAATCTGATTCAACAGCAGCTTTGATGAAGAAACATTCATTTATGAAGCAAAGGAAATGAAATGCGTGCAGAGGAAATTAAAATAAAATCACTTAATGTTGCTGTTTCGATGGTTTCGGTCAAATAAACTGTCGCGTGGTCAGATTGTAAATGTATGAGGATGTAATATGTGGACACACACACACACAGACACACACACACACAGACACACACAGAGTATTGACGTGCCATTAGCCCTCCTCCGTCACAGCACTAATGCTTTTATTGTTGCTCATGTTTCTATTTATTTATGAATGTGAAGCCTGTTTCCCCCTGAGGAGATTAGAGAAGGAGGTCAATATTATCTCAATTAACCCGCGACGCTCCACTGCTCCTCCATCTCTCTCCCCCGCTCTCCGTCCTGTCCACAGTATTTATCAGTCCATTCCTTAAGTAGCTCGCCGTTTGGCGTTTCCCCTCCATAAATCCCTCCTTCCTCTCTTCCTCCCGTCATCCCTCGCTCTTCGTCTCCTTCTCTTTGTCGACTCCTCCGTCCGTCCACTCTTTTTTCAAACTCGCAGATAAAAACCAGGACTGAGGATTTGTTCAAATCCATCAGAGGTTTTATTTATTGTTAATATTCGTCTGGTAAACGATGTTGGAATCAGACACGGATTAAAGATAAAGTTCAGTTTCACTTGATCTTTGGTTAAAGAAATATCAGTAAGATCATAATTCATTATGAGCTGAAGGGATTTAAAACTGTAAATATGTTCTAGTTTTAACCTTAATTCAATAATCAAGTCTGTTAATTATCTGTTTAAGATAAAGATCAAAGTCTAAACTAAGTCACATCGAACAAAACAGGCCTTTGAATTTCTCATGTGACGACTCAAGTTCATCTTTTACATTTACATTCTCTTACATTATTTCATCTTCTTTGTAAAAGACAGTGAGGAGCTTTTTCTTTCTAACACAAAACTACAGACACATTGGTTATAATGTTCAGATTCATGCTGTGTTATGTGTAATTAACTGAGTAATAACAGTTCAATGTAAATGTGAGTTTTCTCTATTTACTGTTGATGTCTTGAAAATAAGATTTTATTCTTTATCTGGTTAAGAAAAGGAAACAGAATCTACGTGAAGTTAACTGATGGAAAATATTTCCCTTGAGCCGTCTCTGTCTAACTGTGTGTGTGTGTGTGTGTGTGTGTGTGTGTGTGTGTGTCAGTGGGAGGAAGGCGTCAGGTTTATTGCAGCTTTATGAAGTGTCAGTGATGCTCTATGAAATAATGTGAAGAAGCTGTGTCACTGAGGTTCCTCTTAAATTACACATCAGCCTGAGAGACGACGACAAGTTTACACACTTTCAAAAACACACAACTCCTCGTACACAACAACAGAAAATCACTTCCTCAAACCGAGCAGCTTCACGTTAAGAACCAGTTTCTCCGTCTTTTTATTAAAGATAAAATCTGCCTCATCACTTTAATACCTGGACCTGACAGATCACATGTTTGTGTTTTAAATCTTTATTTACAATATAAACCAGGAAGTCACGTTCACAGAAACCTGCAGAGAAGCAGAAGTGTGGGAAAAGAAGGAGGGAGGCTTCACCCAGGCTGCAGGAGGGAGAGAGAGGGGGGGGCTGATGGATGAAAAAATGCCCTCCCCCTCGTGGTCTCTCAAGTGAGTAATAGAGGCCGAAATTTCATTTTGCAAGTGGCTGATTTAATGATCCAAAGGGTAATTAATGGCCTGATTATCTTAATGTTAAATATGGCCAGCAGCAATTACACTGACCTCCTGTCTGTCAAGGTCTGGCCCCCACTCTCCTCCCAATTAGGTCCTGTTCAGAGGTGTGGGGGGGGGGAGAAGGAGGGAGAGAAGGAGAGATGGAGGGATGGAGGAAGAGAAGGAGGGAGAGATGGAGGAAGAGAAGGAGGGAGAGATGGACAGAGAGAAGGAGAGAGAGAAGGAGGGAGAGACGGAGGGAGAGAAGGAGGGAGGGATGGGGGAGAGAGGAGAGATGGAGGGAGAGAAGGAGGGAGAGATGGACAGAGAGAAGGAGAGAGAGAAGGAGGGAGAGATGGAGAGAGAGAAGGAGGGAGGGAGAGAAGGAGGGAGAGATGGAGAGAGAGAAGGAGGGAGGGAGAGACGGAGGGAGAGACGGAGGGAGAGACGGAAGGAGGGAGAGAGTGGAGGGAGGAAGAGAAGGAGGGAGAGATGGAGGGCTAGAAAAGGAAGGGAAACGTAGTAGAAAGAGAGATTTGAAGGAAGAGGTAAGAAAACGAGGGATATAGAAAAGGAGGTGTAGAGAGGGAGGTGCATTTCTTTGGCCGTCAGTCTTCAACACCTCCGTCCTCCTCCCCTGGACCTCCTGCTCGGACCGGAGGGAGGAGTTATGTTGGGAGAGATCGCACCCCCTCGTGACAGGGCCTCGCCAGCTCCCACTGTTGTCATCATCTCTTTATCTTTTGCTGTGGTTTGAATCCCCCGCGCTGCCCCTCGCCGCTCGTCCCCCTCGCCGAGCGTCTGCCCTCGGTGACGGGCGCTCCAGGTCTCATTAACGTCAGGGACTTGGCGAGGGGGGGGGTTCTGTCGCTGCTAATCGTTTTAGGGCTGGAGCTCATCACTGCAAACACAATGTCTTGCCACGCCTGCTCAGCAGCACAATGCTTCATGATGAGGACAGATACTTGTTGACGTCCCTCAGTGGCGAGGACGGGGGACAACATGGCGCCCTGCAGCTGGGGGGTCGCAGTGTGGACCAACACCAGCCGTGCCAGCTCCGCGCTGCCACAGGGATCCTGTTGGTACCAACCATAAAAAGACTGGCCGTCCTCTAAACGCTCCCATTAACCCTGGGCTGCCCGCGGTCAGCCGTCATCACCTCAGCTGGCACGGGCGCCCGGTGCCGCGCCCCAGCTGATGCCACCGCTGAAGGGGCTGCTAAGTTTGGGCACGCTGCCCATCGCGCAGCACCCACGGGGGCTCGGGGGCTCGGCCGCGGCAGCACCGTCCTCACACAGCTCATTGTTTTAATTATCTGTCGAGTGGCACATCAACACCAGCACCCAGGGCCGCGCAGGCCGCGCTGCACGCCGCGCGTTAACAGGCCTGAGCGGACAGCGAGTGACAGCGCTGCTAATCCGGCTGCTGGCCGCCGCACTGGGGAGGTGGTTGGCGGCCATGTGCCTCCGTCCCCTGGGCGGCCTGTGCTCTGGAGCCCCTCCCCTGCCGCCGCTCCTGCCAAACACTGACCTTTGGCAGTCTGTCGCAGAGGGTCAGCATCTTGGCCTGTGTGCGTTCTCTCACTCCGACTTCCTGTGGTAGCGCCCTGTTGTTCTGCTGCGGTTCTTCCTACTGGGACCAGGAACTGACCAGTGCAGCGTTTGTGGGGAAGTCGTGGAAGTTACTCAGAGTCACAGAGGATTCTCATCTTCTGCTTGTCTGTACAAATATAGAATATTATTATATAACGTTTTAAATCAAGACGTTGTTTTATTATTTACTTGAATTGGTCCTGAATGTGAAACGTCCCAGACGTGTCGGTGGAGACCCGTCTGGTGGAGGCGTGGAGCAGGGATGGCGTCGTGGTCGTTGTGCAGCGTGAACAATAGGAGGAGGTGGAGATTTGTCGGTACTGAGACGTCACACCTTAATTAGACAGCAGAGAAATGAGCAGGAGCGAGGGCGGCTAAAGGATGAGCGGGGCTGAGTATCACCGCCGCGCACTTAACACCGGGCCCCACATGACGAATGCTCGGCCAGTAATAATTCAGCAGCAGGTCGGTGGGAGCTGGGAGCCGGCAGAGGGACAGGGTAAGGGCCCTTTATGGGAACAGATTAGTCTTGTTCCCCCCAAGAAAAGGCAGCGCTAACAGATTTAAAATTAGACCAGGGGCTTTTAATCTGGGCCGGGGTGCAGGTGCGGCGAGCGCCCGACACGACGGCGGGATTGGGCTCAGGGGAGCAGATGGGGCGAGCGGGAGGAGAGGGCGGGCAGGGGGCCCACATCACAAGGTAATTGCCCCCCAGGGTCAGAGGGAATGGTGGGGGAGGAGGGGGGCAGCCCTGCCTCGTACCCCATAAAAACTGATCACACACACACACACACACACACACACACACACACACACACACACACACACACACACACACAGCCTGAGTGTGTGATGCTAACACAGATTGGACTGGTGCGATGTGAGATGGACACGTGTCACATCAGAGGCGTCGATCAGGGAGGAAACATCGTTAACGGACGTGACACCGGACGATTTAAAGTCTCGTTCATCGTTATTAAAGACGTGTGTGTGTCTGTGTGTGTGTGTGTGTGTGCGTGTGCGTGTGACGTGGTCTCAGACGTGTGTTAGTTTTCTCTCGGCTTACGTTTTCGTCATGAAACTAAATCTCTGCTCCAGAATTTTATTTAAATAAGAGAAACATCTGTTTCACTGGAGATTTAAATTGTTCACTGATTCTGTTTCTGTTTTAATTTATTTATGATTTATTGATTAGTTTTCTCTTTAAGATGAGTTTTATTAACCTGTTGATTTGTTTCCAAACTGTGGATCATTGACCTCAGTCACAAATAAACAAAAAAACTGAATTATCCTTTAGATTCAGTCGGAGTCAGTGACATATTTTATACATCAGCGTGTGAGTAAAGATTAAAAAAGTAAAGGTTGATAAAAGATACTGATAAAGGTTTTAAATGCAACATGATCAAAACTCAGATATTAAATGATCCTCAAAGTGTGACGGAGAAATGATTCAATATTATATATAATATATATTAAATTCAATAATCAGGTTAAATGTCTGAGGTGAGACGACGTCTTTTTATGAAAAGAACGTTTTTAAGATAAATAGAATCATGTTTTTTATAAATAACAAATTTCCTACGATATCAGACTCCTGCACAGTGTGTGTGTGTGTGTCCCTGTGTGTGTCCCTGTGTGTGTGTGTGTGTGTGTGTGTGTGTGTGTGTGTGTGTGTTCAGTCTGAGCCGAGCTCTGTTTCATCTGCATCAGTTAACTAGCTGATCCCGCCTGCCATCATCTCCTCGCCATTATCTGCAGCCCCTGCTGATACGAGTCGCCCCACGGGCTGCGTTTCCAACAACACACACACACAGTGACACACACACAGTGACACACACACAGTGACACACACACTCTCCTCCTGACAGGCAGTGCCAGTGCAAACGTTGAAAAATAATTGGCCCCTACATTCTAATTCATCTGTAAAAGGGAGGCCTTGATTAAATTAGTCCTAATAGACATTATTTTGTACATGACTGCTCGCCGCCGCCCGCCGCCGCGTCCCCCCCGCTCGCCTAACAAGCCCTCCAATTTACTATTGACATTAAGCCGGCTGACACGAGCCAATCACCGGGCCATTCATTCTTTGTCATCGCGGGGAGGTTATGCTAATGAGAACTAAAAGCACAAACTAAATGCACATTCTTTATGCCTGAGTCATCAGATTAACCCCCTTTATTTTAATAATGAAGAAATAAATAACGCTCTCCACATGCGTGACTCCGTCCCTGCTCGCCGGCTCGGCTCCTGCTCGCCGTCGGCCAGCGGCTCCTGGAGCAGGAATGAATCTGCCGGCCGACGGCCCCGCCCCCTCACCCTTTGGCTAATTGGCTCAGTCGGCAAATTGCTCACAGACTAAAGAGAAGGAGGAAGTGGACGGCAGAGCGGTGTGGTGTTTGTGGGTAATGTGTTTGGATGGAATGGGTTCACGGCGAGCGGCGGCCGGCTGGTGAACACTAGAAACCTTCAGACTCACAAACAGCCGCTGCTCTTCGTGAGGAATCCTGATCGTCCACCAGCGTCTTCAGCCTGGATCTGGTTCCTGAGCTGCGCAGACGACAGAGTAGTCCGACACGTTCTCAGATCAGATCTCAGGCTCAAAGCTTCCTGCATGAAAACCTACATTTCATACAGTGTCTGGTTCTTAAAGCAGAAACGTTTCAGGTCGTTCGGTCCAAACAGGAAACGCCGCAGCGTTAGAATCTGAGACGCTACAGCTTCACGTCTTTATCGAACTCAGTGGGACTCAGTCGATTGTGGGGATTTTACCGTCTCACAGACTCTTTCCTCTGATTTTTAAAATCTCCCATTTCCACCTTTTAACTCCTAATTAATTTGTCGACTGCATTTTCTGACTCTTTCTCCGTCCCTGAGGTTTTACACATTAACCCAGCCCCCTGCAGTCAGACAGGTCCACTCATCTACGTCCAGCTCATTTAGTAGAAATGTCAACGTCTCCTGGGGCCACGAGGTCGGGGCCGTCGGGGCCTCGGAGACGTTTCAGTGCGATGACTGAGACAGAGGACGTTTCCAACCAGAGGTTCAGATACGATCGGGGGGTTTCTGATGTTATACGTCCACCGTCTCACTGGGGCTGATCTGAGGCTTCTGACTCAGGATGAAGCTCAGGGGATTTCCTCAGGGACCAGGAGCCTTTAGAGGAATTCAGGAGGTGGATCTGTGTCAGGATTAGGAGCCAGGGTTAAAGGTTCCAGTGGAACGAGGGTCGGACGACTTCCTGTCAAGTTTGAAAGAAAAACCAGAGTAAACCAGAGGAATTTGATGTATTTGTTCAGTTATGAGTTTATTTGTTTCGTCCTGATTTCCCGACGCCGGTTCCAGAACTTCTGGATTCTCTTCTTGTTCCTGTTGTTGTGAACCGAATCTCCAGAAACACAAACTACACAACATGTCCAGACTCTGTCTCACAGAGTTCATGTGTGGACACAGATTTAACTTCTGTCCCCGGAGACGCTCCAGCCGTTCAGAATCAGTTTATCTGAGTCTGACCTGGGTGGTAAAGATGCTTTAAAGGTTTTAGATTAGAGGAGATGTCGTCCCTCTTTCTTCACCTCCTCCTCCTCCTCCTCCTCCCTCTCTCTCTCTCTCTGAACCTCCCTCTTTGTATCTGTGCGGCGTTGCGTTGCGTCTCAGTCCAGAGGTTTGGTCCATTCCTCCTCCACCTTTTCTCTCACTCTTCCTCCTCCTCTCATTTGCATTGTCTCTCCCTCCTTCTTTCCTTTAACCCCTCCGTCTCCATCTCTTCCTCTTCCTCACCCTCCTCACCCTCCCTGTAATTATCTGTGCTCATCCGAGGGCAGCTAACGACCCGCTCACACAGGCTAATTGATTTCAGCCTCTTCTCCTCTTCTTTCCTTTTGTCTCTGCGACTGTGAAATAAAAGAGAAGGAGTGATGCAGGTAGTTCTGGGTGAATTTCACACGGACTTTCCTCCTCACCTTGTTAGAAGGAGCGTGTGCCGGTGATTCATCATGAGCTCGGGCAGTTAGCTGCTGCTGCTCTTATCCTCGCTCTATCTATCTATTAATCTATTAATTAGAGGGCTAATTAGGCCAGAAGAGGAGCCACTGACACCACGTCACTCTTAACCCTGTTTCCTACCGCTCATTACCTCCACTCCCACTCACACACCACACACACACACACACACACACACACACACACACACACACACACACACACACTGTAATTAATGACTCTAACAGCCGTGTGTTGGCTCATACATCTCCGCTCGAGGCTCAGAGAGAAAATCCTCTTTTTAGTCTGAATTATACTCAACAACACTCAGGTGATTTTATTTTGAAAGGAATCCAGGTAAAATTCAGAAACTTCCTCTAAATAAACAGATGAATGTCCTCATCACGTTGTTCACGTGTATATTCCTACTTCCTGTTTCTCTCGGTCCACACGTGTCAAAGGTCATGAAAGTGATTTCTCAGTTTTAAATAGTCTTTAGATTTTAGTCTGGTTTGATTCGTTCAGAGAAAGAAAAATAATAAAAAACAAAAGCAGTTTGAAAATTAAAAAGTGAAACGAGGCGTCAAATTCAGTGAGTGTCTTCAGGTCGTTATGCTAATGAGCTGGTGTGATGATCAGGGTGTGTGTGTGTTGTGTTCAGCTCCATGTCCACACTCTGTGGACAGATGACCTGACACACACACACACACACACACACACACACACACACACACACACACTGGTCAGAGGGGAGCAGCTGGTGGGACGTCCAGCAGGTCAGTCAGTCGGTTCGGACAAACACCCTCAGCCTTTGGACGGACAGGAAACTCAGTGTGTGTGTAAACATGAGCACACAAAGCAGCCGCTGAGGGGGAACGTCCACACACACACACACACACACACACACACACACTCACAATGAGGCCAAACAACAGGCAGGAAATCAGAGAAGCACAGTGGGCCCAGTGTGGCTCCCTGAGTGACCCCAAACAAAATCACATTACGCCCCAACGTTTCCAACAGGGACCGCAAACAGCAGCTGATGGAGCTGTCAATCAACAGAGACGAGAGAATATGATCCAATCAAAGAAATCCTGTAGAATCAGTGGAGACAGTTAAATCACTACGATCAGTACGATCACAGTCGAATTGTGATGATGAGACAGAAGAATCAGAATCTGAAGAATCAGAATCAGTAGAATCAGAATCAGTAGCATTAAACTCTAGAAGTCATAGAATCAGTAAAATCCCTGAATATTCACTCAAGTTAGTTTCAGTAGAATCATTGTTCATGTGTTTGTTTCCTCTGGTTGTTGTAAATTTTATCTTCTAATTTAAGTGACACATTAAAACCCTCTGGGCTCAGTGTGTGTGTGTGTGTGTGTCTGTTTGTGTGTCTGTTAGTGTGTGTGTGTGTTTCTATCTCACCAGGACTCATGTTTAATTATCTACCCAGCATGCCTCAGTGCTAAAGCACAGCACTTGGTCTAATGGGATGTGAAAAGCGACACACACACTAAATATGAGTGTGTGCATTCAGTAGACACATGTTAACACATACTGCCTCACACACAAACACACACACACACACACTGTGTCGTTAATTAGTGCAATTAGCCTCTCCAGTGTCCAGAGCTGTGATATCAGGACTCGTTAGTTCATGATGACAGAGAGTCACTGTTTACTGCAACACACACACACACTAGATGTACACACACACACAACCAGAAACACATGGACAACAAACTAACACACACTCGACTCAGCCTCTTAGCAACTCCAGTGGTGAGAGAAGGAATGTGTGTCCTGGGTCCAGTGGCCTCACATTTCCTCTCCGTCCTCTGGAGGACAGAAGAGCAGAGCCCCGCTGAGCGCACACACACACACACTCACCCACAGACACACACACACACTCTCTCACCCACAGACACACACTGAGCGACACCTCCAGGCTTTGTCCGGGGGCTGTCGGCCGTAGTCTGGTGCCCAGCCTCCCTGCTCTCTCTCTGGGTCGGGGCAGGAAGGAGAAGCCCCCGGGACATTCCGTGATGCTAGCCACTGCCCACCACACCCCCCACCCCAAAACACACACACACAGACACACACAGACACACACAGGTCTCCAGGAAGAGAGTTAATGAGATTCTGCAGGTTGTCTGTGTGTCTTTTCCCACAGTTTGTGTCTGAGCGTTCTCAGATTCCGAAGCTGAGAGAAGCTGAAGTTTAAATTGTGCCGTTAACGGGTTGAAGCCGGAGGAGTCACGTGAAAGTTCTACGTGAAAGTTCTGCTAAACTTTAAATATTCAAAAGTGTCTATGAAGGAAGTTTGGTTTATTACGATGTGTGTGTGAGAATCCTCTTGTGTCCCCCAGAGGAGCTGTGGTTATTTAGTTGAGGGAGCAGAGGGAGGGGGACAGCTCAATATCTCTCCCCGGGTCGTCCCCCTCCCTCTCTCCTGCTCTAATCCCTGCTCTCTGAATGAGCTGCTGTTTACATGTGGGGGGGATGAGCTGAGATTAGAGTGATAAAATCTGTGGATTAGACACATCAGCAGTTCATGACACTCGATCTGTGAACAATGTGTCCACGTCCCCTCGTCCGTCCCTCTTTGTCACACTGTGTCTCATTCTGCACCGAAGGGGGAGAAAGTGGATTGTTGGACGTCAGGAGAACCTGCGGCCGCCGTCAGTCACGTGCTCTTTCACCGCCTGGTGTTCTGTCTGTGAAGAATCAGCAGGAGAACACAGATTTATGTGAGAACTCAGAGAATCCAGATAATCAAAAGCTCCACGGGTTGAAGACAGAAAGCCTGAAAAACAGAAGTTAAACATTTCACTTCTTTCTCTGAGTTACATCAACTAAAATACTAAATCTTCACTCTGAATGTTCTGAAGTGATAGTTGACAAACTCGACTCCTCAGTCTCAGGTCAGGTCATCTCTTGCCGTCAGGAGGTTTTATTGTGAAGCAGTCCACTTCCTGTCAGTGTGTAACCTCTCCGTCCCTGTGTCGTCTGTCAGGGAGGAGCGAGAGCGCTGGATCCGGGCGAAGTACGAGCAGCGTCTGTTCCTGGCGTCGCTGCCGGGCACCGACCTGTCTCTGGGCCAGCAGCTGCTGAGGGCGACGGCCGAGGAGGACCTGCGCGCCGTCGTGCTGCTGCTCGCCCACGGGTCCCGACAGCAGGTCAACGAGACGTGTGGCGAGGGAGACGGACGCAGCGCCCTGCACCTGTCCAGCCGCAAGGGCAACGTGGTCGTCACGCAGCTGCTCATCTGGGTAAGAGACGGAGTCGCTGCTGGTCTTTTATTGTGAAACATCTGAGCAGGAAGTTTGATTCAAATGAAGCAGTAACAGATTACACTTAGTAATGTGGTGTGAGGGATTACAATCTAAACTTCAGTTACTAATCCCAGAGGAATACTCTATTACTTTGACAGCTGGTTGGTGCTGTGTTTAAAGTAATGTGTGATCAGTAATCGATTACAGTACTGAAGCTGACGCCCTCTCTCTCACCTTCTCTCCAGTACGGCGTGGACCTGATGGCGAGGGACGCCCACGGTAACAGTGCGATGGCGTACGCTCGGCAGGCCAACAGTCAGGAGTGCGTGGACACGCTGGCTCAGTACGGCTGTCCTGACGAGCGCTTCCCGCTCATGGCCACGCCCAACCTGTCCCGCCGCAACACCAACCGCAACAACAGCTGCAGCAGCAGCGGCAGCACCGCCCTCATATGACTGCAGCGCTCGGACACGTGGAAACACACTCACACACATTTGGGAGAATCCTCATCGTTTATTTTGGGAACCACTACCTGTTGTGACTCTTGAGCCCCGCCCACCTCACCTGACGACCACCTGACGGCTCGTCCAGACTGATTTAAAGGTGACGCCATGTTTGGGAGAAGAAACCCAAAGCATGCTGGGAAATGTGGTCCACGGGTGGCTCGTCATTGGCTCATCAGAGCTCCTTGGGAAATAATCACATGACTTATGGCGTCCAATCAGGGCGCAGTCTGAAGCTCTACGGACATCATACCTCATCACACTACGCGGCCAGTTCCTGTCAATCAAGAATCCTCGAAAGACTTGTCCAGCTCCACAGCCAATCAGAATCCACGCCCCCTTTCCCGCCAAAACATATCTTCAGTGAGATGAAGACGATATCAAGGAATCGTGGGAGGAATCCCCCGAGACTCCGCCTCCTCCTGCCGCTTCGTGTTTTTTATTTCATGTGAAAAATATCTAGATGTAAAACTTTTAAAGTAAAAACACAAATATCGGATCAGTTGTTAGAGTTAAAAAGAGAAAGTGATAGATCGCATGTCTTAGTCACGTTTTCTAGATCGAAGACGTTTCCCTGGTTGTGAATATTCTCTCCATCAAAGCGTCTCCATGGCGACGGGGACGTTTTGTTTTCTGGGTGTATAAAGTGTACAGAAGCTTCGTCAGGCTCAGGGACCAGAGACTGTCCGTCATCCACCATCTTCCCCCCCGAGGCTTTGATCCACCACTTTGCTTTTACACGTTTTCACGTCTTTCAGTTCAGAACTTAATGAAACTTTGAGACAAATTCTCACATGAATGTCACATCTGGAAAAACTCTAATCACCTATTTGCAGAATATTCGATGAAGAAAGTTTTTTTACTTTCTGAAATTCACAATTCCTCCAAAAGAAATCCAGCAAATTCACGTTTTATTTAAATCTGTCTTCAAAATATCTGCAATTTTGTTTTCTGTTGAAGGACCCGATGAAAAGATGAAGAATCTTTTTGTACGTTTTAAACTCAAACCTGATTCAGGTCAAAGGTTTGATTCCCTGAAGTTTTAAAAAGTGGAAAAGACGAGGAAGCAGCTACGAAGCGAAAAGTCACACGGAGCAAAAAGGGAAATGATCCGCTTCTTCTTCTTCAGGTGTTTTATTTTTTGATCCGCCGATGAAACATGGACGTCACGATGTAATGTTTCTGTGTATAAATATTTATCTGTTGTAACTGTTGACATCACAGCGGCTTCCCTCTCAGTCTGTGTCGTCCAATCAGACGCCTGACCTGCTCAGCGAATCACTAAGAAGGGCTCCTTATTCTTCTTCTCTCTTGTAAATAGTTTCCTCTTCCCCTCTTTTCTTCGTCACTTCCTGTGTTTCGTCATGTATTTAGAGAACCCGTGTACTAACCGTGTGTCGGGTTAGAAAAGAAACATTGACTGAATGTTGCGTGTTTTGGTTCAGAGCAGGAAACCAGCGTCTCAACCAGTGGTCCCTTGACTTCAGAGAACACCGCCCCCTAGTGGGCCGCAAGGTCAATCTGAACTAACACCATCTCCTTTACGAACGTCACTTAAAAGCTCAGGAAAGTTAAAAATAATAAAAACACTACACAATAAAACGACTTAAAGTCCAGAATGCAAATGCGATAAGTTATAGTCAGGACGCTAAACGTTTCCGTATCAAGGTGCCAAAAAGGGAGGAGCCACCGGTTTAAAGACTTCAGATGAATTGTGAATGTTGAAAGTTGATTTCAGGTGTTTTCACATTTAGACAAAATTGTAAAAAAAGAAGAAAAAAAAACATGGATGTAGATGTGACTGTTTTAGTTTTTTTTCGTAGCTGGATGTAAAACGTGTCGACTGAACGCTAACGATCAGGAAAGAAGCTCCTTAACGTCATGTGACCTTTACTTTAAATCTTTAAACTCAGCTGCTGCTTCGTCCCCGAACGTTGTCGTGAAGCAGCGGCTCAACCCGACTTTGTATCCAAGCAATATTCAACATTCACATCGTTGCAACGGCGACACTGACCTCGCTGCAATATTTACATTGAACACACTGCGTGAACAAAGTCAGTCGTCAACGTAAACACTAGCATTTTCCTCTTTATGCCTTTTTTATTTTACGCTCCTGCCTTTATGTCCCAGCTTCGTCTCGTACGTGCCACGCCCCCGTTTCCCACAAGTCGTCTCAAAGATGGCGTCGTATTTACTAAGGGGCTGAACTTTCTTTTTTATTTTGTGTTTTTGTGTCCGACATGTCCCTCGTCTGTCCTCAAGAAGGACGGAAGACAAAGACGTCCGTTTATTTATGACAGAAATGCACTAACTCTGATTCAGTCCGTCTTCACCCGAACTCTGTCCACTACACTTTCCTGTTTTTTGATTTTGACGTTTTTTAAGCGGCTGCAGCTTCTGACGATTTCTTCATAACTGATTTTTTTTTTTTACGCTCCGGACTTGAAATTCTCAATGAAGCAGAAAAACTTTAATCTCTGTTTTAAAGCTAACTACAGCTAGCAGCTAACAAACTAGCATGGCAGCCGTTTCCTATTTGACTTCAAACATGAAGAGATGGAGAATGTTTAGAGAATCAAAACATCCATTGAAGTTCTAACTGTTAGCATTCGTTAGCTCAGCTAGCACAACTGCTCGACAGTTTTAGTTTAGATGTTTGTTTCTCTTCACATTATCTGAGAATCTGTTTATTTAATCTCGTCGCAGCAAAGAAACCTCGGCCATCTTGGTTTTTAACTGTTTTCAGGTACAGAAGCTGCTGCGTCATCTGAAGCTAACTGCAGTTAGCACTTTAGCATTAACGTAGATTCAACTTGCTAGCAAACATGACATTCTGTGTTCGTTTCTCTTAAACTTGACACAAACATCGAAAGTTGAAAACGTTTAAGACTTGAATCATCCTATCGCCAGCTAGCGCCCGTTAGCTTAGTTTAGCAACAGAAGCTACGTGTTAATGCACTTGCAGCATTTTCTTCACTACATGTAATTTGTCCATGTTTATTTGCTTTCACACATTAGTTCGGTAGAAACTACGACTTTCTCTGAACTGATTTGTTTTTACGAACCTCTTAGAAATCCAAACTTAATCAAACTTTACTTTAACTTTACTTTCCCCGAGTCATGTGACCGAACTCTTTGTTTTCCTCAAACTAAAACCAAACGTGAAAAGTTGAAAAATGTTTTGAGACTAAAAACCTCCTGTGAAGCTCCGGGTGCAGCTAGCGTGTGTTAGCTAAACTAAGCTAATGGTCATTAGCGTGTTGCAGTATATTTTCTAGCTGTTAGCTCAGATAAGATTGAAGCTTTAGATTAGAACGACTGAAGCTGCGTGTAAATAAATCCCGTCTGTTTCAGAAGACGCTGCGTAAACGAGGAAACCGCGTTGGCGCTACTCTCGCTGCTCGTCTGCGCCGCGCGTCGCCTGTACATAAACTACAAAACCACGAAAACACGACTCCGTGTGGTCAACATCTGGTTTGTCTGGTTGTGTTACCTCATGTATACTTTACCTTGAAGCCCCGCCCGCCCGGGCCGCCCACCACATTATTTATAAACGCACCTAGCCAGGAAGACTCCGCCCACTCTAACCTATGTTTTTGTACTTTTCTCTCTGACCCTTCGAGTCCATCCATGTTTTACTAGAATCCTTTATCATCCAGACACATTATTGTTATTCTAATTATTATTATTGTTATTATTGACTTTTGTTGGCTGTACAGTACCGTTGTTGAAAAATTTTACCTAATACAGAGTCTTCTACTGTAATGTGTCTCTTTTCAATAAAGACGAGAATAATGCTTCGTACGATTTTCTCTCTTCTGAACGTTTGTCCTCATTTTCACGTTTGTTCTGTTTGGTTCAGAAGGTGAAAGAAGAAAGTGACTTTAAAACCGTGGAATCACTTTCAGATCTTTGTTTATAACGAGTTACAATAATACAATGTTTTTGTGCGTATTTTTGTGTAGTTGTGTCATTTTAAAAGAATCTAAATTAACTAAATCTTTATTTTTGATTTATTGAACAAAAGTAGAATTGTCTCCTCAGGTAAGTTGAACCGTTTGATTGAGAGAAATGATTCTGACATGTTTGTGTGTTTCTGCTGTTATTTGTGTGGATGATGAGATGTTTTCATGACTTGACCTCCAGGAGTTAGAGAAACTGCAGAACTCTGTTTCTCCGTGTTGACATGTCTGACACCACAGAAGAAGAAGAGGAGGAAGACGACACTGAGGTTTTCTGGATTCAGGATTTCTGTTCATGTAGGGAGGAAGAGGAGGAGGAGGAGGAGGAGGAGAAGAGCCTCAGCTGATCCCCTGGGTCTCAGTTATCAGATGATCCCACTGATTCTAACGTGTAACAGAATGAAGTGTAAGTCACCGACTGTTTCCTCTTCTGTTCTACGAGGTGATGACACCAACACTTTATATATGTTTATAAATCACCAGGCTCCAGAGATCACAGCTGTTCATCTCTGGGGTTTTACTGCTTCACATTTTGTTCAACTAGGTTTTTTAAATTGTCAAAATCAAATTCTGAAATCTAATAATAGTTTCCTACATTTCCCACAATGCAGCACGGTGTCATCTATCATTACAATTAGGGAAATAAAGTTTGTTTTAATCCAATAAAAACTGAACTTTAAAATGATTATTATAATTATTCATTATTCTAAAACAACTTTTAAACTTTTACTTTAACGTCATTTCCGGTCAGTATCCGAACGCCGGCTGCGTCATCACTCAGGTGTGTTGGGTCATTCTGTCGCTGACGAACTTTTCTTTAATTTTAACGTCAAAAAACACGTTTAACAATCAATTTAACGACGGGACGCGCGTGCACGTTGTGACTTTACCGAGTGAACCTTTTTAATTCTGCTTTAAAAAACGTGTTTTTAATTTGTCCGGAGGATTTTAACGAACTGGACGTCGAACAGGAGGAAGTGTGTGTGTGTGTGTGTGTGTGTGTGTCTTCAAGTGCGTGTTGGTCACTACTGACTGCGTGTGTCTGCGTGTTTAACGTTTGTTTCTCACGTGTGTGTTTTTACATTTGTGTGTTTAACGTGTGTGTGTGTGTCCGTCAGCTCCACATGGACCACAGGTGTCGCGGATTGCGTGACGTCACAGGCCGCAGCTGACAGGTAACTTCTGTTTGGATTTTTCACTTTTTCTTATTTTGAAAAATGAAAATAATAAATAATGCTAATAAATATAATGATGCTGATGAGATGTGTGTTTCAGTGTCTCCTCCTGGTTGGTCGTCACGTGTCACTGAGCCGCAGCTTCCAGGTATTTAAACATTTATTTCACTTTGATTTTAAACCTTTTATTCGCTGCGTCTGATCCTAATTTTTTCTGTAATAATAAATATAACATGAATTAAATTAACAGTTAATTCACTTTGTTTTCACCAAAATCTGTTTCTCAAATAGAATTAAAACAAAAACCTCAAAGTAAAATAAACTCGTTTAGCCTGAACAAATATCTTCATCCGGTTATTTATGTAATTTAAAGACATTTAAATACAACAAATAGATTCTATCAACATTTAAAAGTTTTCAAATGATTCACATGTGAAGGTTTGTGGCCTTTCCGAGAGTCAGGCCTTCAAAATAAAACCCTGACTCCTTCTAAAGAGTGCCCAGATGCTTAACATCTGGAGTTTGATTCTCTGTGAAGTTCTATTTATTCTGACGGGAGGAGAACAAAGTGCACATGTTCACATCTGCTCAGGCTTTAATTCACACCTTCATCTTCAGGAATGTTAGTTTCATGACTTCAACACAGTTTCATATAAATAAATTAGCAGCGTCACTTTGTCCAGAGGAAAAGAATCAAACTGAAAGTGAAGCCGTTTGAGGAAAGTTTCAAATCTTCAGACTCGAGCTTCGTTAAAAACGGATCCAGATCCACGACGTTTCAAATGACGTCATGTGCTCAGTTTGGTCCCGCGTGTATTTACATGAGGGAGGGGTGCTGTCTCTTCTTCATCCTCCTCTTCGTCTTCACGCGCAGTTTTTCACGATGACACTCTTCTTTCTGCACGCGCACTTCCGGGTCAAGAGTCTCTGTCTCGTGCTGACGCTTTTAATCTGAGTTGTGATGAAGAGGAGGAAAAGGCCCGAGCTCGTGCCCGAGCTCGTGCCCGAGCAGAGAAACGTCCGATTCCAGCTGGAGTCTGGATCTCTGGTCTCAGCTGTGAAAACCAAACCGCGGCAGGAAAAGGTTGAATTTAAAAACGTCTCGGTGACATTTGGGCCATAATTAAATCGTCAGAGTCAGAAATGTAATTAAAGCTTCGTTAATGTGATCTGTCACAAAACGTCATGTCTCTAATTGAAGCCACGGTCCTTCGGGGGGGGGGGGGCATGTCAGTGTCTGTAATTACAGGAGAGATATTCAATATGTGGTCAAAGCTCTTTGTTTGAGGAGTTTACAGATTTGATCTGGTTTGAATCTGGAAAAGGGTCAAATCGGTGAAAGGCTCTGGAGCCACGTGAAGCCACGTGGGTGAATCCTGTGAACACAGTTCGAATCCCGCGGGGCCACATGTGAGGAACTGGTTTCTGACCCAGTGGATCACTGGTGATTATTAAAAGCATCGGCACGGGACGGGCTCTTCTTCTTCTACGGTCGGTTCTGCTCCATCTGCTGGTGCTGACTCCTGATGGCGAAGCGGCTCACGTGCACGGGGATCGGCACCACGATCTTCGGGTTCCGGGACGGTTCCCCGGACTTGTTGTTCACGTTTCCGGCCTTGACGCGTTTCCACTTGGCGCGCCGGTTCTGGAACCAGATCTTCACCTGCACCTCGCTCAGCTTGAGCGCGTGCGCGATCTGCGAGCGCTCGGTGAGCGACAGGTACTTCTTGCAGTGGAACTCCTTCTCCAGCTCCAGCAGCTGCTCGCTGGTGAACGCAGTCCTCCGCCGCCGGTTCTTCCCTCCGCCGCCGCCGCCGCCCGCCCCGGAGCCCCCGGAGCCGGAGCCGTGCTGGTGCGGGGCGTCCTCCAGACCTCCGCCCCCGTCCCCGTCCTCCTTGTGGCTCAGGGAGGTGAGGTTGTCGTCGGAGCTGTAGTCCAAGTCACTGTCCATGGAGAAGGTCTCGTCCTTCCGCCCGCTGTCCTCGTCTTTCGAGTCGTCTTTACTGAGTCCTCTGCCTGGGACACAGTTCACCAGTTAGGACACAAACAATACGAACATACTAACCATAAGTACAGGACATTACAGCTGTGTGAATCAAACCAACAGAGAAACACAGAATAAAGTGTGTAGAAGAGAATTAGTTATTATTAAACTGGTGCTGAGTGGAACATGAACCCAGAGGTGAACGTGTGTGTGCGCGTGTGTGTGTCCGTGTCCATCATCATCATCACATCAGTGTTTGGATCACAGCGGAACACGCGCTCTCCACGGAGTTTTATTTTTCACGCGTAATTACGCACGGCGCGTCTCCGCGCGGCCTCTTCTGTGAAACGGAGACTCCGCGTCTGTCACAACGAATAAATCCACGAACACGCGCCGCGTGATTTATCATCAACATGTTCGAGATCAATAAATAACTTAAATTATATAATATATAATAAATACGGTTTTTATCATTTAACTGAAACTCTGATTTAAACTTGATTCAAACGAGATTTACTGAATCATTTTATTTATGAAGATAAAACCTTCCGCTGTTTTTCAGATTCAAACAAACTGAAGCAGAACTTATTTAAATTCACTTGTTTAAAATGGACAGAAGTTGTTTTAAAAACGAAGAAATTATCAACTCATAATTTAAGTTTTTCTAAGATTTGTCATTAATAAGAAATAAAAAGATGAAACGACATTTTCTTAAATCTTTCTTCATCTTGTGAGAATTAGTTTTAAATTAGTTTCTGTTCAAATCAACGAGAGTCAAATAATTTTCATTTATTCATTTTCTTCTAAATAATAAAAACCTGAATGTTTTTTCTAAATTAAAAACAGATTATTTAAAAACGAGATTTAACGGAACAACGATCCGTGAGGTTTCAGATTCAAGTGTCTCGGCTCCGGTTGTTCGCTCCGGTCGTGCTGTCACACTGCAGCCGGCCCGGGAGCGCTCTCCCCGGGCTGACGGGGAGCAGGGAGCCGCCTACCTGTGGATGTCTGCACCGGCTCCGCGTCGTGGAACCCCTGCAGCGACTCCTTCTGCAGGAAGCTCTTCTCCTCCGCCTCCAGCCGCAGCTCCTTGTCGAAGACCGCGTGAAGCGCCTGGGAGCCGAACTTCCGGGCCGCCTCCTGGTGCTGCTGGGACGGGGAGAATCCTCCGGGCAGCGACGCCATGAGCGTGGAGGTGAGCGCCATGCCCTGCGCCATGCCCTGCGCCATGCCCTGCGTCAGGCCCTGCGCCAGGCTGGAGCAGAAGCCGCCCTGCAGGCCGGGGATCTGCGGGTGGTGTCCGGCGGGGAGAGCCTGCTGCAGGGCCGGGGGCGGCGGGGGCGGCGGCTGGAGCACCACCGACCGGTACGGCATGAACATCGGGTAGCCGGTGTACACGAAGTGTCCCGGGCTGGGCTGCGGGGGCCCCCCGATCAGAGAGTCGATGCTGAAGGCGGTGGTGCTTCCAGGTGGCCGCTGCATCACCATGAAGGACGAGCTGAACGCTGCGCTCATAGGACCGACCGCTGCAGCCGGAGGAGACCGGGGAGGAGACCGGGGAGGAGAGCGGGCAGGAGGCCGGGCAGGAGGCGCGGCGGGCGGCTGCGGACAGACAGGAGGCCCGGTGGAGCCGCCTCGGTCTGGAAGTTCACAGCTGCGATAATCCGGTTAAAGTGAAACATTCCATTGGGTCCAGGGCGCAGGGAACTTCTTCTTCTTCTTCTTCTGCTTCTTCTTCTTCTACCAACAACCAACACGCACCGCACCGCACCGCACCGCACGCTCTGGAGAACCGAGCGTCCCGCGGCTCCACTTCAACTTGACCGGACTCCGGTGTCTGAGCAGCGGACACTTGTCCCTCTGTCTCCCGCTGAGCCCGTGTGTGCGACGTGTGTGTGTGTGTGTGTGTCCGCTCTGCGCGCGTCCAGATGTGTTTGGATTTAAATTACGCTCCTGTGCGCGTCTGCTCCTGGAGAGCCCCGCCCCCTCACCGCGCTCCGGCCCTGATTGGTGGACGGGGATGACGTCACAGGTCGCCTCTAGTCCCCTGACCTACAGAAATACTCTTACTACAAAACTACTCTTACTACAATACTACAGAAATACTCTTACTACAAAACTACAAATACTACAGAAATACTCTTACTACAAAAACTAAACGAAAATAAATAAACGAATGACAGGAAATGAAGCGGCTTCATTTTGATAATCATTTAAATACATCTCAAAGTAAATATGAGTTTTCAGAAGGTTTCATTGTTTCTGACAAACAGTTGAACGTGAGAACTGTTGCTGTTGATTCACATCAAGGTATTAAATCAATTTAACTTTTATTATGTTACACGATAAAATGATCATCTACACAAGATGAGGAGAAAATGTATTTTCACTTCGTTGTAAAGGAAACTTAAAATAAACTCACTTCAGATAACAGAAGCACCGTTGACTTGCAGTAACGTGTAACTTGTGTATTCACAGTAAGTAGTAACTCTCAGTATATTTACAGTAACTAGTAACTCTCAGTGTATTTACAGTAACTAGTAACTCTCAGTATATTTACAGTAACTAGTAACTCTAAGTATATTTACAGTAACTAGTAACTCTAAGTATATTTACAGTAACTAGTAACTTGTGTTATTTACAGTAACTAGTAACTCTCAGTGTATTTACAGTAACTAGTAACTCTCAGTATATTTACAGTAACTAGTAACTCTCAGTATATTTACAGTAACTAGTAACTCTCAGTATATTTACAGTAACTAGTAACTCTAAGTATATTTACAGTAACTAGTAACTGTCAGTATATTTACAGTAACTAGTAACTCTCAGTATATTTACAGTAACTAGTAACTCTCAGTATATTTACAGTAACTAGTAACTCTCAGTGTATTTACAGTAAGTAGCTTCTTCCCTGTGAGCAGGTTTTATTATCTGAGGTTAAATCAAACTTCCGTTGTCACAAGAAAACCACTTTAACGTGTTTCACTCGTGTTGAACTCGTGTTTTGTGTTTTAGTGTCATCGCCCTCGTTCTGCTGCAGAACCTTGAACAGGTTGCGTCTCATCCACCTCTGGAAACTTCTGAGTCTCAGTCTGTCACTGAGTAGAAGCTGGTTTGTGTTTGGTGACAATTGTTCTGAAATAACTTTATTGAACAAGACTGAGCGATTACTGATTATTGATGAATTAATGACTTAGAAACTGTTGCTATGGATACGGGTGCAGATCAGTTCTGATGGAACCTTGATTATCAAACTGGTTCTGTCAGATTATTTAATCTGTTGACTGGTTACTGGTCAGATTTATGTCTCGTGTGACTGTTATATATATTATATATGTATGTGTGTGTACCTGTAGTTTTCAGTAACTGGTTCTTTAAACACGCCCTGTCCTCGCCCACGGACACAATGTGACTGGTGCTGTGTGTGAAGGTGAAACTGGGATGCTCTGTATTGACTGGTAATGAATGCAGCTGTAAAGAAATGGTTTTACGAGCAGTTTGATGTGGGACTGTTGATTTGCGGCGGCGTCTCGGCCCCGGCTCGTGTTTTGGTGACTCATGATGAGGTTTGAAGTCGTCTGTGATTATCCTGCGATTCATCTCCTGCGAAGAAGCTTTAAATCACAATATTTGCTCCTGCGTCGGCATCAAACTCCCGGTTAATGAATCCTCTAATGGCTTCCTCATCAATTCATACCGGCCTCGTCCACGCCACCGCCGTCGCAACACATCATCGACGGAGACAGGGACGTGACCTCTGACCCCACTGGATCTCCCAGTAGACCCACCCCCCCTCTCCTCCTGGGCTGAGTCAAGGGCACGCATGGATACCCCCTCAGGGTCACTGGGACACGATCTCATTAATGGCGTCCTGATCTGCGAGTGCGATGCAGACATTAAATAGCAGTATTTTTCAATTAGCGCTGACAAATTCAATCAAAATTCCATAGATTAGGATGAAATGAGGCATGGGTCATTTACAAGGGGATTTAATTGCACGGCCATTAGACAAATAGTGCAGCGGCCTCTGTCTCATTATCAATCATGCAGGGGCATCAATAGTAAAAGGTTGTAAGGCGGGGTGAGTGTATGTGTCCGTGCACGCTCCCCGTGCACGTTACTGCTCTGCCACAACCGCAGAGCAGCTAATAAATACGCTCTTTTGTACTTATAAATTATCCAGTTTAATTAACAACATGGATTATGATTGGACTATGATTTAATTAAAGCTTTGCTGCACGCAGGCCGAGCCGCCATCATCCATTATGAGCTGGGGGGGGGAGGGGGTGGGGGGGCAGCTGGGGTGTAACACTGCTCTAAATGAGGCTTCCTCTAATGGAAGCTGCTTACCTGCTAGCATCATCATCGCTACAACACGCCGCCATTATGGGCGTCTGAACGACTGGTTTACAGAAACAAACCAAGAGCCCCCCCCACCCCCCCACCCCCTGGAGTTCACGTCTGAAATGACACGTGTGCGAGAGTTTGCTGATTCTGTCGTCATGTGTTGTAAAGTGGAGGGGATGTGGCGGGAAAAGCAATTTACGAGACGCTCGCCACGGCCGAGGAGCCGGGGCAGGAACAGAGGGTGGAGGGGGCGGGGGGGTGCACGTCGCCCCGGGCCCCAGCGCCGCCCGACACCATTCAGTCAGAGCGAAGCCGCGTGGCGGTATCAACCTTTTCATCAGCCTCTAAATGCCAGAACACATTTAGTCCCAGAAACACGGTGACGTGCTGGAAAACATGTGATGTTTCAGAACCGCTTCCTGAGTCACAGAAACGTGCGTCATGTGACCCCGAGACGACGCCCGGGGTCACGGCTCGGACACGTTTACATGTTCCCCACCTTTTAGACGTGTTTTTCTGTCCGCCATCTTGCATTTCTGTGGTGACTCATCGTCAGACGCGTGAAACGAGCAACACAGCGCCCCCTGCAGACACACGCACAAACAGACATTTGAAACATCAGAGGAGGAAGATTTAAACCTTAAGTCTTGACAAAACTATTCAGATCTATTCATAACTTTTTCCAGACGTTGTGAAGTCAAATATTAATTTATGACCTCAGAGAAAAGAGGCTCAGATATTTCAGAACTTGTTCCTGCTCCAAACACCAGACCGAGCTGCTTTTGTCCCAAAGCTCCGATCAATTAACATTTAGAGCAGCGATTGGATTTTTGATTATCGGAGCTGAAAGGGACTCGATTGATTGGCCCCTGATCCAGTGAGGACGGCTGATGGGATTGAGTTTCTTAAGTATGTTCTGGCAGCAGAGCAGCGAGCGGATCGATCACTCTGCGGAAAACCTTCGTCCCAACAAGTCATTTAATCTTCCTATCGAGTCCGATAATCAGATTCTGTTTGAACCAGTGAAAAAATCCACTGGACGACTCGTTGTTTGTGGAGTTAGTCGCTGAAATTCACAGGAAATGGAAACTAAACTCAGACGCTCGGCCAAAGCTTCAAAGTCCTGCTTCTCTTTAAAGACATGATGGTTTACAGGACTGTGTCTCTGTCCAGGACTCTGACTCTGTCCCTGTCCTCTGACTCTGTCCACAGACGGGTTCTCTGAGAACAGTCTGTGTCCGGACGTGGTTTACGGGGACGTTCCTCCTGATTCGAGGACACATTTCTGATGCACTCGTTTTTATTTGTATTTCAGTGAATTCATAAAACCCAATGATCATGTGACTGGAGAATTACAGACTCGTTAAAATTACTGTAACCTGACAAAACTTTGAGCCGTCTTTATTGTTCACGTGATAAAATGAACAACACGAGGGAAGTGGTTTATTTCAAGTCCTCAAATCTGCAGCTCGACATTTACAGAATCGTTTTTACGTTGATTCTCATGAAATGTAAATTATTGCTCGTGTGCGACGTAAGAGTGAAAATCTTCTAAATAAAAGATCCGTTTAGGATGAGGATCCTAATGCAGTCAAATCACCACCAGCGCCCCCTGGAGGCCAATAAAACCACTCTGCTAAATGTGGAAAGAATGAAAAATGTGCTGCTCAGACATTTCCTCCGTCTCCGTTTGAGGACGTCGAGGATTCGGTGATTGTTGAGGGACTTTGGGGAAACGTGTCGTCTGAGCTGGACCTGAACATTCAGATGAGAGAGACGAAGCTCTGAGAGTCCAGCTGTGATCTGTCTCCACATCTGGGTGGAATCAAGCTACACACAACTGTACTGATTCTAAAACCTCAGATGGACTAATACTAGGTTTTAAATAATGTTCAGATCAGCAGCAGCAAAACGTCTCGTAACAAATCTAACACATTTCACTGTTTGACATGAAAACATGAAGTAAAAGAGAAGTTAGTCTTTTTTAAACTCTGCTTTAACCTTGACTCCTCCTGCTGCGAGGAACCGTTCACACCTGAAGTTTAGCTTCAGACTGAAAACTCAAAGATCTTAAATCATTGAAACCAGATGGAATCTTCACGGTGAAGAAGCTGGAACAAGAGAAGGTTTTTATATTAAAAGACTCAATGATCCACATTGTATTGTATTGTATTTTAACATGTTTGTAGGATGTGGTCGTGTTCAGCTGAATGAAAGTGAAGCACAAAGTTTTGAGCTTCACGTGTTGGAACAGAAATCAGTGAAATATTGCGTCCAGCTGCTCGTGAGTCGTCTCCGTAGAAACCAGGTCAGATAATTGAGTGTTTAAAATGTGTCACTTTCTGCTGCTCGGCTCGCAGCAGATGTTCCTGCAGCTGGAATCACTGTCATTACTGCACACAGCAGCCCCCCCCCCTCTTTAGGCCAACAACATGAGAGGCCTCTCAGCCTGACCTCTGACCTCGCTCCATAAAGACACGCAGGTAAATACACGCTCTCCGCCGCGGCTAACCCGGGGAATGAGAGACGTCCTGGGCCGGGACAGACACGAGTTCAGCGCTCCAGACGGTGGAGGGGGAATCAGACGGCGAGCTTCAGACGAGCTAATTAGATCTGGCGAGATGTTCGCGTTGTCTCCCACACAGACGCTAAAGGAGTTATTTCATTATTACAGCCTGAATCACTGCTGGTACAATCACCCACACAGGATGCAAGGAGACGGCGGCTACAATTGGGTTAGAGCCGCCTCGACGTGCCGGTTCCTCTGGGTGAACGGTGTCGGCTTCCATTAGCAACATGAAGGCTCGACAGCGCGGGAACGAGGCGAGCGAGAGCGCCGCCGCCCGAGACGCTTCACATGAATGAACGCCTTGTCTGTAGAAAGTTTTCTCACGTCTCACTTTCCTCCGGCTGCGTCGTCACTCGCCTTTATTACCTTCATCAGTTTCCTTTGACCCGTTTCACCGTCGTTCTGGGACCTGACGAGTTTCTTCTTCTGTCTCGTCACTGAAATCACATTTGTCCTGTTTAAACCTCCTGTCAGACACGACTCTGGGTTTTCTGCCTCATCGAGAACGAACAGGAAGTTTCCTCAGTTCCTTCTTCACCTCAGCAGCTAAACTTTACTGTCACTGTATGTTAGTATCTACTAGTGGAACTAGATCTATTAGACTTGTATATTGTTACAGATATAAAGGAAGAAATCTAATGTGGATCCGTCTAATAATTCATAACACACTGTAAATAAAGATGGACGACGTGACGGCTCCAAAATCTGAAGCCAAACCATCTCCATCTCCCCCTGGTGGCTTGTGTCATAGACCCTCCTCCTCCATGTTGGCAGACGGGACCAAACTAACCAATCGCTGGCCGTTAGCTGTTCGGTTGAGTTGAAGTGTGAAGATAACCTCAGGAGGAACCAGTGCATTTGTTGGGGACTATTTCCAGCAGTGGATTGATCCACGCTCAGGATGTTGTGACTTTGTTACAAGAAGAGAATTATATAATATCACGGTAGATCTGTGGAGTTGTGTTTTTGTCCCTAAGACTCATGGGAGTAACCCTAACCCTGTCGTCGGTTTGTCTTCAGAGTGAAGTCGTGTTTCTTCCTTTAAACAGATTTTAAATATCCGTAGACGTGAAGTTTGATGACTCGACTTGTTTTTCGTCTTATATTTTTCCTGTCTTTGATGAATCGGATCGTTTCTCGCGGCGCCGATGAATCAGGTTTTATCTGAAGGTTTTGAAGAGAAGAAGAATCCTGGGATCTGAGATCGTGAAGTTATAAACCTGCTTCATGCTAATGAGGCCGCGGCGGTTTTTGATTCCGAGCGAAAGCGCTTCAGACGCAGAAGTCAACAGCCACGTTAACCCCTGGACATTCAGACGTTTGATGGAGCGGCGAGCGCTGGCCTCCCCTCTCCACGGATCCAACATCATTATCCAGGAGAGAGACAGTATGTTTCGCCCGCTCCGCCGGTAATGAGCCCTCGCCGATCATCCCTCATGCCGTAATTAGCGGCGGGCCCGGCACTCAGGCCCCCTGCTCGCCGCTAATGGAGTGAACAAGGCAGAAAACGAGCACTATTAAGGCTGGACATGAATTCCAGCTCGCCATGTGAAACTCTGGAAACATAATCGTCTTCATCATTCAGCGCTCAGACTCCGGCCTCCTCCCGATCGCCGCCTCGTCTTCTGTGTCCAATCAAAGCAGGATGGACGGCGAGATCGTGTCCCGGCTCCTTGTCTCCGTCTCCGGGGGCGAGACTTCGAATCCGAGTCTCGTTAATTCACGACAAACACGGAACCACTTGACCCGACTTCGACTTCAGTTTGTTGTCGTTGGTTTTATTCTCGTCAGATCAAATTCTTCATTTTCTACGTTTGATGGTTCAGAGGAGGTCGTTCAGGGGTCAAAGGTCAAAGCCAACACGCCTCAGTCGTGTGTGAGGGGACAGAGGGATTCTGGGAAAGGCAATAAGAGCAGCAGTTGTGAGCGCTCATGAGTGTGTTTGATTTGTTCATGCGTGTCACTCGTATGTGATGAGTGACGTGGGGGCGGGGGCCAGTGACGGCCGCGGTTTGCAAGGTCAGCGAGGTGATTGGTTGTGTGATCACGGCGGGGTTAGAGAGGCGGGATCAAGGTCGGGGCTGATGACAGGAGGCGAATCATGTTTCAGCTTCACAGGCGTCCTTGTGTTTGTAAGACAGAAAAATTATCTGCAACAATTTTAAGATTTAATTCATTTATCCCCAAACAATTCAACTTTCACTGGTTCCAGAGTCAAATGAGGAATAAAATAAATCTTCAATTATAAACAAAGTAAAATTTCAGAAACAGCAATTTAAAGTTTTCCTGTGATTTTAGATCCAAAGATAAATCAGAAAAAAACTGTTTCCTATAAATACAACAAATGTTTTTTATTGAAGTCGACGGCTGTGGTTCACGTCTCTAACGTCACAGGTTCAAGTAACAACATCAGCAAATGATTATTAAAAACTGTCTTCACACAAATACTGAATTCAACATGAGCAGCAGGTAACAGTCGTGTTGAAGATCATTTCAATCATCTTTAACTTTTCACACGTCTGAAGTTCACGAAGCAGAAATCTGACCGACTGTGTTTTCTACAAAACGTCGTGAAGGATCTTCAGTAAATACAGAAAAATGTTTTATTCCTTCAATCGGATTTTATAAACAAACTAAATAGAAATAAACACAGTTCAATTCATTTCAGTTTTATTTGTATGAAACCAAATCAAAATGTTCATTATCTCAAAACTCTTTCAATTCGCAAGTGGAGAAATAATAATAATATTATTATTAAAGTTAAAACTACACAAAGTAACTCAAACTAATCAAATCTCAGAGAAACAACAATTCACACAGTTTCTGAAACAAACTTCATTTTATTACTGATCAGATTTTATTCACATTTTGTTAATAATAATGCTGCTGCCCCCTAGAGGTCAGAGCCAGGGTCGCAGGTGAAATTCATAATTTCCCTCTCTCTCTCTCTCACACACACACACACAACACACACACACACACACACACACACACACACACACACACACACACACACACACACACACACACACACAGGTGAGGATTCTGTGGTTGTACGTTAGTATAATAATTGGTCACGTATGAAGTTATCTAATGTTAGTGCACGTACGTGTTACACACTTTGTAGAGAAGTAGATCAGCTGATTATTTATAGTTATATAGTTTTGATATATTGATCTACCTGACATGTGTCTCTCACAGTTTTATGAGCTGATGATGTCACCGTCCTCTCCTGGTTGAGGTGCAGACAACTACGATGATGTCCTAGTCCCCTGGGGGACATGTAGAGGACTACACTGAGGTCACCGTCCACAGCTGGAGTTCAGGAGTGACACGGCCCACATCTGGATGCATGCTGGGAGTTTACTGACGTCCTCTTACGGGACTTTGACCCGGGTGGAGCTCCAGTAGACGGGCTGAGGCATCGACACCTGAACGTGACACGTGGGACACGACTGCTTCCTCCACAGACGCTCCTCGATGCACTGCAGAGAGAGAGGGGGTCAGGGGGTGACTGTGTGTGAGACTGTGTGTGTCTGTGTGAGACTGTGTGTGTCACCTCTTTGTGGAAGGTGTGTGTACACTGCAGCTCTCTGGTTCCACCACTTCCTCCATGTAAGTCGTTGTGACAGATCAGACACACACTGTCTGCGTCGCTCTGTAACACACACACACACACACACATGCTTTAGTGTCACAAACGAACGCTGGTGACCTTTGACATCGGTCCTCTCACCCACCAGCGACATGACATTGCGTCTCCTGAACTGGCCCCTCCTCTCGGGCGCGATGGCCTCTGGGATTGTGGGTATGAGGGAGGGTCTCCTCTCGGGGGCGGGGGTGGGGGCTTCTTGCTGCGAGGGCAGGAGGCGGCGGGAGGAGGTGCGACGCAGGAGGACTCTCGCCGTCACCGGAGCCTGAGTGGACGAGTGGAGACGAGACAGCTGCATGGCCGAGAGAGTGGCCTGGACAGGGAGAGAGAGAGTTAACCAGTTAACAGGTTTAACTGGTCGCCGCCTCCTGAGGAACCAAATATAGAAGATGTTAAATCCATTAGATCCAACTTCACACACATGCTTTGATTCATCAGGGAGAGTTGATCAGGTTAAATCACTTCATCCCATCACAACAAGCAAAAATACATTTTAAATCCTCATTAGTTTCTTCTCTTGACTCTGGTTTCTAAAAATGGACGTGGAGTCGCTCTGAAGCCTGAAGCCTGATGTGGCTGCTGGAGATGTTTGGTGACAGATGAGGAAGAAGGAAAGAAACGCTGTGAACATCCAGTGTCAGACTCCTTGTTTAAAAAGGTTCGAGTTGAAGAGATCCACAACAAGAAGGTGGCCGTTGTCCTGGAAACCATTTATAACATATACGAGTTGTTAGAATGAAACCAACCAGCGACTCCACCAGTTTGAGTCGCATGTCAGCTGCTGGTTCTCATGATCCTTCACCTGCTGCTCGACACAAAGATGCTGACTCCAAAAGCAAACGTCCGTCATCTGCAGACAGGTCTGACGGCCACTAGGGGGCATCAGTCCATCATGTGGGAGTTATGGGGGTCAAACTATCTTCGCACGTGTTGATTGTGTAACGTGATCTTTCTCACACGATAAAGCTTGTAAAGAACCCTAATGGGAATGTGCCTGAAATGCTACGATACTAAGACAAAACTGTAAATGAATCAGTTTGTGGTCAAATCTTTAGTCCACGACCAGTTTCTGACGGGTAAATACATCTCGATGCTAGCTTCTCTTACCGGACACGGCAGCGACGCCCGGCGGTCGAGCCTCATTCCGACCAACGGCTCCAAACTGCTCCTGCTTTCAGTCCTTCCTCCTTCGGACTCCACATCCTCCTCTTGCTCCTCTCTGGTCTTCTCCTGCTGCTTCCCTCCTCTGTACCTCTGCATCCAGGCATTGAAGATCCGGGCGTCTTCTTCCACGTCCTCTTCCTCCTTCTCCTCCTTCTCCTCCTCTGGTTTCAGAGGAGTCGGGACTTCTGTGCCTGAAAACACCTCAACTTCTTCTGTGTCTGGATCCATTGAAGCTTATTTTAAAAGTTCAATTAGCTGCTAAAGATAAAGCCAGACTAGGCTAATTTAGCTGGATTACAACCAGGCTAATTTACTTCTAGCCTCATTCACTACCAACTATGCTAAATTACCGCCAAACTAGTTTCATTTAGGCTAATTTATAGTCAGGCTAAACTAGGCAAGTTTAAAGCTAGAACAACTTGCAACCAGGCTATATTAGAGCGGTTCGACAGCAAGCTTGATTAGCATGCCGAGCCATGCCAGGCTAAAAGATTAGATCCACCCTAAATGAAAACTAAGAAGCAAGGCTAAGATTTAATCAAGTTAAATTATACAGGATAAAAAACACAAGGTTCATTTGGAACGAGGCTAAATAACGTAACTGACACCGATGGTTTACGCAGGTTAAATAAAAACATCGGGAGTCGCTGGGTCGCTACAGCTGCTCGGATGGTTCACAGTTGGCCGACAGACAGAGAGGAAGAGGAGGAGGAGGAGGTGGATGAAGAAGTGATGGATTAACGGAGCAACAAATCCTGACTGTCGGTCTCTCTGCTCCCGGTGGATCCAGACAAGGAGAAATCAAGTTTCCCAGACCAGCTCGTCCACTCGTCCACTGGCTGCTCTGGCTGCTCTGGCTGCTCTAGTTGCTGTTTGCTCGTCGTGTTTCTGGCTGGTTCTGTGCTGTGCTCACAAAGTTAATCCAGTTTCCCAGAAGGAGGAGGAGAGGGATTACACCTGCAGATTATCTGTGTCCAACCAGGGGACGAGTGAGGCTGCTCAGGCTCCAGGGGACAGTCACAGGGAGACGACTCAGGAGCTGATCTTCACTGGGGACATTTCAGCTCCTGGAGGAAGACATTTAGGTTTGTGGGGAATTTCCAACTTCCAATTCCATGGATGTGTTTGGATGTGGGAAGAAACCAGAGTACACAACAACAACAATAATACAATTTGAAATTGTCAATAAAAACCTTCTTATCACATATATATTGTTTATGTATTATAAAAGTCGATATTTGACAAACCAAACAATGTGAAACTCATCTGACATTTTCACTTTACAGTTTGTTCACATCTTGTCAAAACTAAAAAACACTGAACTGATATCATGATAATAATACTTATGAGTAGTAGTATTAGTAATAATGTTAATAATAATAATATTGAGTTCTTCTGCACATTAAACTTCTGCATCAGTGCAGAATCAGAGATGGTTGTTTGTCTCCATCTGGTGGTTGATTTGATTTACTACAGCTACATGATTAAAAACCTTGATAACCTTGTAGTGGAAATACTCTGAGTATTGTTTTACCTTCGGTAGTAACTCCTTACCAATAATAAGTAATTATAAGAGTATATTTATCTCTCTCTCCTTCTGTCTGTCTGGAAAGCGGAAGTGTTTCTCTCTCCCGTGGTTTAGCTTCCGGTGTGTTAGCTTGGCTCCATGGTAAACAGCGCTAGCCGTTAGCTGTCGGTGCTAGCGGTGCTAACGGAGCTAGCGGTGCTAACCCGAGCTCCAGACAGGTGGAGAGCAGGTGAACTTCGCCAGGAGCATTATGGGTAAATCCTGTTCGTGTTTATTCATCACTACCTGTTTCCCTCAGCAGCTGTTAGCAGCTAACGTTAGCTAGCTAGCTAGCTAGCAGGACCGATACCAACCAGACTCCGTTCAGAACTGTCACAGTTTACATTTACTTTGGTTCAAAGGGAAGTAAATACTCAGTAGAATATATAATACTACAGCTGTAATAACTCGGCTATACTTACTTATTACTTCGGCTTATATTTGGCACATATAAGTGATTATTGTACGTAAAAGAATCATAAAACGCAACGTTGTGTTGTGTAAGTGAACTGTTTTCACTGTCTCCTGTTGGCTTTAAAGAGATAAAAGTTAATATATATTTAATAAAACTCAATGATGATATTCATCCATCCATCAAAGTTCATTCAACGTCACATTTTAAACACAGGATTAAATGAAATGTTGCTGATGGACCAGACAGATCCTGGATTATAGACCGAGTGTAGTTCATCATGTGTCAGATCCAGTTTGTTCCTGCTCTTTGCTCAGTGTCCAGACACACAACATGACAACCTGGCAACCTGACAACATGACAACATCACAACATGACAACCTGACAACATGACAACCTGACAACCTGACAACATGACAACATGGCAACATGGCAACATGACAACCTGACAACCTGACAACCTGACAACATGACAACTGACAACATGACAACTACAACCCCTCAAGCTGACAACTGACAACATGGCAACCTGGCAACATGACAACATGACAACATGACAACCTGACAACCTGACAACATGGCAACCTGACAACATGGCAACCTGACAACATGACAACCTGGCAACATGACAACATGACAACCTGACAACATGACAACCTGGCAACCTGACAGCCTGACAACATGACAACCTGACAACCTGACAACCTGACAACATGGCAACGCTGACAACCTGACAACATGACAACATGGCAACATGACAACCTGACAACATGGCAACATGCAACCTGACAACCTGACAACATGGCAACCTGACAACACTGGCAACTGACACGCCTGACAACTGACAACAGGCAACGCAACATGACAACTGACACGGCAACGCAACTGCAACGCAATGACAACGACTGACGCAGACAACCTGACAACATGGCAACCTGACAACCTGGCAACATGACAACCTGACAACATGACAACTGGCAACCTGACAACCTGACAACATGACAACCTGGCAACCTGACAGCCTGACAACATGACAACATGACAACCTGACAACCTGACAACATGGCAACATGGCAACCTGACAACATGGCAACTGGCAACATGGCAACATGACAACTGACAACATGACAATTGACAACCTGACAACATGACAACCTGACACTGACAACCTGACAACCTGACAACATGGCAACATGACAACGGCAACCTGACAACATGACAACATGGCAACATGACAACCTGACAACATGGCAACAGGCAACATGACAACCTGACAACATGACAACCTGGCAACCTGACAACATGACAACATGGCAACATGACAACCTGACAACATGAACATCAACCTGACAACATGGAAAACAACTGACAACGCAACATGACAACCTGACAACATGGCAACTGGCAACATGACAACCTGACAACATGACAACTGGCAACCTGACAACCTGACAACCTGACACATGGCAACGGCAACTGACAACCTGACAACATGCTGACTGGCAAGACAACCGCATCCACAACTGACAACAGACAACGCAACCTGACAGCCTGACAACATGACAACATGACAACCTGACAACCTGACAACATGGCAACATGGCAACCTGACAACATGGCAACATGGCAACATGGCAACATGACAACCTGACAACATGACAACATGGCAACCTGACAACATGACAACATGACAACCTGACAACATGACAACCTGACAACCTGACAACATGGCAACCTGACAGCCTGACAACGACAACAGACAACCTGACAACATGACAACCTGACAACCTGACAACATGGCAACCTGACAACCTGGCAACATGACAACCTGACAACATGACAACTGCAACCTGACAACCTGACAACATGACAACCTGACAACCTGACAACCTGACAACATGACAACATGACAACCTGACAACCTGACAACATGGCAACATGGCAACCTGACAACATGGCAACATGGCAACATGGCAACATGACAACCTGACAACATGACAACGGCAACCTGGTGACAACCTGACAACATGACAACCTGACAACCTGACAACGGCAACATGACAACCTGGCAACATGACAACCTGACAACCTGACAACAGGCACCGGCACAACAACAACCTGACAACATGACAACCTGACAACCTGACAACATGACAACATGACAACCTGACAACATGACAACCTGACAACCTGACAACATGGCAACCTGACAACATGGCAACCTGACAACATGACAACCTGACAACCTGACAACATGGCAACATGGCAACATGACAACTGACAACATGACAACCTGACAACATGACAACCTGACAACAGGCAATGACAACATGAACGACAAGCAACGACAAGAAACACAACGACACACGAGCTGCAACGTGACAACCTGACAACATGACAACCTGACAACCTGACAACCTGACAACATGACAACATGGCAACCTGACAACATGGCAACCTGACAACATGGCAACCTGACAACATGACAACCTGACAACATGACAACATGGCAACATGACAGCCTGACAACCTGACAACATGGCAACCTGACAACATGACAACCTGACAACATGGAAACCTGACAACCTGACAACATGACAACCTGACAACCTGACAACCTGACAACATGACAACATGGCAACATGACAGCCTGACAACCTGACAACATGGCAACCTGGCAACATGACAACCTGACAACATGACAACCTGACAACCTGACAACATGACAACATGGCAACCTGACAACCTGACAACATGACAACATGACAACCTGACAACACACAACCTGACAACAACGCAACCTGACAACATGACAACATCTGACAACATGGCAACATGGCAACTGACAACTGACAAGGCAACATACAACTGCCAACAAGACAACCAACCTGACAACACAACCTGGCAACTGACAACTGACAACATGACAACCTGGCAACCTGGCAACATGACAACCTGACAACATGACAACCTGACAACATGGCAACGGCACGACAACGACAACCTGACAACCTGACAACATGACAACTGACAACACAGCAACTGACAACATGACAGCAACCTGACAACATGACAACCTGACAACATGGCAACATGGCAACCTGACAACATGACAACCTGACAACATGACAACCTGACAACATGACAACCTGACAACATGACAACATGGCAACCTGACAACATGACAACTGACAACATGACAACCTGACAACATGACAACCTGACAACACTGACAACATGACAACCTGACAACCTGACAACATCACAACCTGACAACATGACAACCTGACAACATGACAACCTGACAACCGACAACCTGACAACACTGACAACTGACAACATGACAACCTGACAACATGACAACATGACAACCTGACAACATGACAACATGACAACATGACAACCCACTGACAACCTGGCAACCTGACAACATGACAACTGACAACATGACAACCTGGCAACGCACGACAACCTGACAACGACAACCTGGCAACCTGACAACATGACAACCTGACAACATCTGACAACCTGACAACATGACAACCTGACAACATGACAACCTGACAACCTGGCAACCTGACGTCTCCTCACGGAGCCTCACAAGCTGGTCTCATTCAGACCTGGTTCAGTTAGAGCTCGTTCTCTAGTGTTTACTGATGTTTCAACTTCAGCCAAACTCCATGTGGAGAATTACAAACTTTCTGGTTTATTCTGAAATATTCTCACTAATATTAACACAACAATCCTGACATAGAAAAGTGTTTATGTGATTGAATTGTTCATGTTAAACATATGACTTTTTTCACGACTGAGTGTCCCCCCCCTCAGCCTCCCCTCTCCCCCTGTCCTCCCTGCGGCTCCTCGTCCCCCCCCTCCGCCTGCTGACGGCGGCCATGTGGCAGGTCGCTCAGCATCAGAGCGTGAAGCACTACGGGATGCTGGAGGACTTCGTTTCCATGGTGACCGAGGCGGTGCCACAGCTGCTGACGGACAGACAGAGGAGCCTGCTGCTGGCGGCTCTGAGGGCCAAGGTGTGTGTGTGGACGCCAGGCGTAACCATAGCAACAGTGATGTGTGGATGCAGATGCTGACTGACACCCCCCCTACTTCCTGTTTACCTGCAGGTGACCCTCTCTGACTCTGAGGACGTGCACACTCACCTGGACAGGATCCGCCCCGTCTCCCAGGCAACGGTAAGAGAGGAAGTTCAGCTGTCGAACGACTAATCGTTGCAACTTGAACTCATGTTTGACCTGTGACCAGACTGCAGTGCATTCTGGGAAACGGAGGATGTGTCCTCCAGATGTTGGAAACCCAGCTGTCGTGGTGACGGTGTGTTTGTCTTCTGTCTCAGCGGCAGGACCACGAGGCGGACGACTGGTGTTCGGCTCTGTTCACGCTGACTGACAAAGTGACACAGAGCCCTGCAGACAGACAGCGCCTCCTGCAGGTCAGTGAGCAAAACAGCACAAAACGAACGTCTGCGTTACATAAGATAGTGTAAATGATGGTTTTATTGGTCATGTGACCCCTGAGCTGATGACAACAGATCAGTGACGTCATCAGGTCGATTGACATCATCACAGAAACATGTGACATGTGACAGTGGGGGGGTCACAAGCTCCAGAAGTGACCGTCTCTCCGTCTGTTTCAGGAAGTGTTTAACCAGAGTTTTGACTCCGCCCTCCAGTCCCTTGTGTCCGACTTCCTCTCCAGGATAGAGCAGATGTTTCCTGTGCCCGACTTCAAGCAGGTGATCCCACCCCCCCACCCCCCACACACTGAATTTCTGAGGCTCTGCAAGGTTTAATTCTCAGACATCGAACATTTATTGTTGACCCAGGAAGAGTTTTTGTGTTTCGTTACAAACACACATTTAAAAACAAGGAGATAAACATAAATACATGTCTGTGTCTCAGTCCGCTTCCTGGCTCGATGCTGCCCCTGCTGGTGTGGAGGGCTGTCTGCAGGAGGCGCAGCGTGAAGATCTGAGGAAGCTGCTGACCAATCAGAGCTGTTCTCTGGGCCGAGCCACCACCACAGGTACGAAGTCACTTCCTGGTTCGGGTCACGTGACTTCAACTGTTTTTAATGTTGACGTTGTTTTTCCTCAGTGAGTCGAGACTCAGAGAGGATTCTTCTCTCCGCCTGGTCCCACCCACTCTTCACCAAACTGACCAATCGTGAGCCACCGCCTGCTGACACTCAAGAACAGTCGCACGCCGTCACCGGTGCGGTCGGCTGTTCGCAGCTGGACGCGGAGCTGGTGAAGGTGGAGGTGGTGGTCATGACGGAGGACGAGCAGGAGGAAGTGGAGGAGGCCGTGATTGGTCAGACCGTGGAGCCAGTGGAGCAGGAAGCGGCGGGTGGCGAGGAATGCTCCGAAACACCCGTGATGCTGCAGGTGGACGGGTCAGACGCCGTTTATCTCTCACACTCATGGTCATGTTCAGCTCGTTTCTGATTATAAACTAATCATGTGACATGTTTTCTGCAGGTTAAAGGACTCACCTGGAAACTCTGCCGACCAATCAGAAGACACAGGTAAAACGCACACACACACACACACACACGCACACACACACACACACAGAGACCAGTTTATATCATGAGCTCCTGCCTTTCTCCACAGTCGACCAATCAGATCAGTCGTGCTCCGAGGTCACAGCCAATACTCTGTACAGCATTTCCCATAATTCTCAGCGTGTGGCTCACAAGTGTCCTCAGTGCAGCAAGTGTTTCATCTACCGCTCTCAGGTGAGTGTTCTCCGTTCTGACACTAGAGGGCGCTGTCGCACACGCTCTGTCCTCATTGTAGCGTCTGTCCACAGGTGATCCGTCACCTGCGCACCAACAAGTCCTGCGGCGCCACCTTAACCACGGCGGGAGTCGTGAACCTGCCGGATCCACCGGGCGTTCGTGACGAGGAGCCTTGCCCCGCTGAGCCCCGCCTCCCAGAGCCCCGCCCCACCAGGACCCTCTCCTGCTTCCAGTGTAACGCCGTTTTCATAACCAAAGCCGAGCTGCTGTCGCACCAGCGCAGCCACCGGGCGCGACCCGTGTACCAGTGTGGTCAGTGCGACAAGGAGTTCCACCACCTGTCCAGCCTGACCAATCACAAGCAGACTCACCTGCACCAGGGAGGCTTCACCTGCAGCCGCTGCGACAAAGTGTTTGAGTCGCCGAAGGAGCGAGACGCCCACCGGCTGCAGCACCGGCTGCCCGACCTCACGTGCACGGTGTGCGAGCAGACGTTCAGCTCGCAGACGCTGCTGCTGCGCCACCTGCAGACTCACTCGGTGGAGGGCGCCAACCCGCGCTACAGCTGCCGCTTCTGTGAGCTGAGCTTCTCAGGTAAAACTTTCTTTCTACTGAGCTTTGGTAACGACAGAACCCGGTCGTCAGCACCGATCAATGACACAATCATTTCTAATCAATGTTGTCCAACGCTGCTCCGTCACTTCCTGGACTCCTGATGCTGATGTTGGTCATGTGATCCAGGTGTGACTGAGCTTCGTATCCACCAGCGCACGCACACGTTCCGCTCCTACCAGTGTGACCAGTGCAGTAAGACGTACAGCTCGCTCACCGGCCTCCAGTCTCACCGGGCGAGCCACAGCAGCGAGAGCCGCTTCCTGTGTCCGCAGTGCGGCAAACGCTTCAAGACGCGGGACGGGCTGGAGGGTCACCTCAGGACGCACACCGGCGAGCGGCCCTACCGCTGCCCCTACTGCCCCAAAGACTTCACTGCGCTCGCCGGCCTCAACGTGCACGTGCGGCGGCACACCGGGGAGCGCCCGTACGTGTGCAAGGTGTGTGGTAAGGGCTGGCCGTCCGGGGGCGACCTGCAGAAACACATGAGGACGCACACGGGAGAACGACCATACGTCTGCCAGGACTGTGGGAAGGCGTTCTCCATTTCCTGTCACCTGACCGAACACCGGAGAATACACACAGGTACGAAACACAACTTTATGTGTAACTATATCTGACAGACACACACGTTTGAGTTGTATCTATTGTTTTTATTGTGTATCCATTATGTCTGTTAAATCTGATTTGTGTGTGATTCTGTTGTGTATTGTCTGTGCCTCGTGTGTGTCATGTTCTTTGTGTGTGTCTGTTGTGTAGGAGAGAAGCCGTTCTCGTGTCCAGATTGTGGTAAATGTCTGAGGAGGAAGTTCGACCTGAAGAAACACATGTTGTCTCACAGCAGCGTTCGACCCTACGCCTGCGTCTACTGCGCCAAGAGCTACACGCGCAAAACTCACCTGAGCCGCCACCTGCTCACACACAGCGCCGCCGCCGCACACGTGGAGGCGGAGCCCAGCGACCACGACTCAAACACGCCCCCTGCTGTCTGTACATGATCCTAAATACAGTTTTTATCATTTACAAAGTGATGAAAACAAGTGAATCATTGTGAATTAAAATGATAAAAACGTCATCTGCTCCACATCAACATTAATGAAGATGTATTCCCTTTGTATCTGAGCTGAACTATTGATTATTGATTGATTGACAGTTTGTCTTCTTCCTCCAACTTGAAACTACAAATGTAAAATGTTATTTTCTGGTATTTCTCAGTAGGAACTGATTGTTACTGTTTGTGTTGCCATGGAGATTCTGTGTGATGTTAAATATCCACATATTTTTACAGGTTTTGTATTCAGACCAGAGGCGAGTGTCATAGACAGGAAGTGAGCTTTATTAAGCATGGTGAGAACAGGAAGTGTGTTAGTCGACTCCCCCCCCCCTGATGGTTCCCCTGCTCAGCCTGTACTCTCGATGGTTTTCTTGATCCACCTGCTCAGCCTGAACAGGTGAGTGTAGAAGCCGTACTTTCCGTCTCGGTCGCAGCCCTCGCCCCACGACACGATGCCCATCTGGTACCAGCGGTTCTCCGACGGGTACTGCCCGGGGAAACACAGACCGTCAGTTGATCTTTAAATCATCGACTCGTCACAAACTGCTGCGACTGTTCTGTTCTAATCCACCGATAAAACCAAACCTTTCAGAAATGTGCACTGTTGTCATCTAGGTTTATTGTTTCATCACTTGTTGGACATTTCACAGACCGATAATTCATCAATCAGGTGAATCAATAGTAGAAATAGGGACTTGAATTGCTCCTGTTTGTATTAACAGTGAAGAACTGGTTTCTAAATCAGATCCCAGTGGTTTTATTAACAGAGTTAAACTCAGCTGGAATCATATCATCTGTATCTATGTAATTTAGAATAAACTTAAATGTCTTATAAACCAGTTCTTCCATGTTGAAGATATTAAACAGATTCAGTATTGGGAATCAAACCTTCATCACAAACGGCCCACCGCTGTCTCCCTCACAGGCGTCGCCTCGCTCAGCGTCCTCGGGTTTAAAACCTGCAACACACACTTTACTGTTCAACAGCAAAACGTTGACCTGATGGTGGCGCTACACGAAGACTCCTTTAAAGTATTAATACTTAAATTAATCAATACATTGACATTTCCTGCATTCAAAATTATAAAAGTGTTGTATATAGTTTTATTGGAAAGTTTAATGATGGATTCACTTTTGTGATTGAGGAAACTGTGTTTTGATATTAAAGTTCCAAATGTGAAATCAGTACTGAAGAGTTCAGGAACAAATGAGGAAGAAGAGTTACCAGCACAGAACATGTTGTCTGTGATCCTGACGCTTGTGGAGCTCATGCAGATGTCCTGGTCCACGATCGGTAGATGGATCTGCTGGAGGACGCCGGGGAGGCTTCTGGACGATGGTTTCCAGGATTCCCTCAGGTTCCCCCAGCCGGTCACTCGGCCCTTATAGCCCTCGGACAGCAGACTGAAAAACAACGTTCAGATTAAAACACGAACCCTCGGGGTCCCACGAAGGAACGAGCTACATCCGACCACGTCCAAAGGGAAGTGTTCCTGTCCTCTAAAGTCCGTCTGAGGGAGTGTTGGGTTTTCACCAAACTACGAAGTGCAACAACATGAACACGGACCTTCTCCCATTGGGACAATTCCTCATGTCAGCAGACTTTCCAGATAACCTTTGACCTTCAGACGTGTTCGGACAGCAGCTCGTGGAATCATGTGACTGAATATCAGGCCGTGCCCTTTGACCCAACTTGTGGAAGTTGGGTTTTCCCAGTAAAGCCAGTTTGTCTTACTCTATGGCGACCTTCTTGTTGGGCAGGCAGATGGGGGAGATCTTGTCTGTGAATGCGACGGGCCGTCTCATGTGCAGCAAGGCGATGTCCCGGTTCAGGTTCGACTTCCAGTTGTACTTGGGGTGGATGATGATTCTATCGATGGGCACGATCCTCTCAATGCCGCGCTCATATCTGGAGGTTTGAGAAGATGTTTGTGTCAGTCCATGGGAAGACATGTCAGAGAAAAGGTTCAGTTGTCCTACATGGTTCTGTGGTGTTTCCCGAGGCGGACCAGGATGTCGTTGGTGGTGAAGTTCTTGTTCCAGGGCGGGTAGAGGATGCAGTGAGCTGCCGTGAGGATCCACTGGTCACTGATCAGACTGGCTCCACACAGCAGCTCCTGGGGGCTTCGCTTGAACAGCATCACCTGCCTACAGGACGGGTTGGAACCTTTAACCTTCAAATAGCATTACCATGTTTTACAGTGTGGTAACCATGGTGACAGCTTGGGATAGGTGTGTTACCACGGTGCCGAGGCCTCCTGGGCGCTGTCGCCCCCAACGATGCGTTTTTCCATGTACGACTCCAACAGCTCCTCCTCCTTTTGGTCCTTTATCCCCTTCAACTCAAACAGGGGGCGCTGTCCACACTCTGCAACACAGCCCAGTTAACCAATGAGGTGATGACGAGCCGAGCACAGAACCAATCAGACGCTCAGTTAGTTAACCAGCTGTTAAACAGGTGACCAATGAATGGACTCACCACTTTCTCCCAGTCCGAAGGTGCGAGGATTGAAAATGTTTTTCCTCTTTGGAACTAAGACGGAACGTTCTCTCTCACCAGTCGCTGGCGTCTCCAGCTGGCTCAGCAGTCGGTCCTCTGAAGGACAGACAGGTGAGAGACAGACGGGTGAGAGAGAGACAGACAGGTGAGAGAGAGACAGACGGGTGAGAGAGGACAGACGGGTGAGACAGACAGGTGAGAGGAGAGAGACAGGTGAGACAGACAGGTGAGAGAGAGACAGACGGGTGAGAGAGAGAGGTGAGAGAGGAGAGACAGACGGGTGAGAGACAGACGGGTGAGACAGACAGGTGAGAGAGAGAGACGGGTGAGACAGACAGGTGAGAGAGAGACAGACGGGTGAGAGAGACAGGTGAGAGAGAGAGAGACGGGTGAGACAGACAGGTGAGAGAGAGAGACAGGTGAGACAGACAGGTGAGAGAGACAGACGGGTGAGAGAGACAGACAGGTGAGACAGACGGGTAAGACAGACAGGTGAGAGGTGGGTAACCCCTGTGCTACACCCTAGTACCGATGCGTTGTAGTTACCACAGAGGTCCAGGTCACAGAAGTCCACCGTCACATTTCCAGAAACCTCCACGTAGCACCAGGGCCCCTCTGGGTCGTTGTCAGGGTTACGGCACTTGTTTCCCTGGAGGGTGACCTCGGGGATGAAGTCCTTGTCTCGGCTGAGTCCCACGACCTGCGGCGAGGACCACTCCAGACAGGTGTGGCCTCCCAGGGTCACGTGCAGGTCGCCCTCGTAGTCTACGCCATAGCTTCTTAGACACGCTCCGGTTTGGACCGGTTCGGGGGCCACGGTTGACGGGACAAAGTCCTCACCTTCACAGAAAATAGACATTCCTTCATCTCAGTCAGAACTTTAATGCTCGTACAAGATCATTAGCTGGGTCCCGATTCCGGGGGGGCGTCCACCAAAAGAGACGTGTCTGTGAGGCGAAGACGAGCGCTTGTGTTGCTGCGTTTCACGGCTGACTGAGGACACTCACCACATGTCGGGACCCTGCAGGCCTCCTTCTGCACCGTCGGGTCCTTGGTGAAGCACCAGGGGCCCTCAGCACGACTGTCGGGGTTTCGACAGAAGTTCTCCTGCAGGTTACTGTTCGGCTCCGAGGCGTTAAACTCCCTACAGACAGGTCAACAGACAGGTCAACAGACAGGTCAACAGACAGACTGGTTGATTTAGGTCTGTGCTTGGTTACCTCATGATGGGATGTGGGAAGTTGCTACTCCAGTACTGACATTGTCTCCCTGATTTTGTGATGTTGACATTTCCTTCATAGTTAAACCCCTTACTGAAAATACACTGACCTGAACACACACACACACACACACACACACACACACACACACACACACACACACACACACACACAGTGTCAATGTACTTGTACATTTGAACAGGTTAAAGTTTCATTTTGTTTGTGTTTACCTTCTACACACTGTCTGATCACATCGATGTTCTGTTGTGTTCTTGTCATCTGAGTTCCTTTACAGTCTGGAACACACACAGACAGACATTACACACACACAGACACACAGAGACGACAGTTATACACACACACACACACACACAGACAGACAGACAGTTACACACACACAGACAGACAGACAGGTGGTGTTTGTGTACTCTGAGTTGTGTCTGTTTGAGCTGTGGACTTTGTTCCAGTGTTTTTCAGCAGCTGAGTAAACTAAAGTTACAAATCTTTGTCAGAGTGATTGTTATACTTCATGTACTTCAATCTCCACAGTAAAAGTACTTCATGTACATTTAGAAAACTCTTGTAATGTAACTATACATTATGTTAAAGTGAATGAAGTCAAAGTAATGTGACCTAACCTCAAAGTAAAGTAAATATAAATAAAGGATGGTAAATGTATGTAGCTGTCAAAGTACAGTGAAGTAGCAGTACTCACCCAGGTACTTCATCCAGAAGTTTTCCTGAAGGGAACAGATGACACGGAATGAGAAGTGCTCTTAATGTTATTCTACCTGTTTCCATGACGATGACAGAGTGATAATTGAAAGTGGAGTCGTACTGTTTTCTCCGTCTGTTCGAACACCTCTCGGGCCTCTTCATGGTCGCACACCTCCTCCACACACTCTCTCTCCAGGTTCCCTACACAATCACACAACCACACAGATTCAACGAGATATAATCCAATCTGTGGATTCAGTATTTACACGAAACAGGTTTTAAGTCGACCTGTAACCTCTGCTGTCGTCATAACAACACTTGGACCCCACGAGGTGAGTTACCTGGTTTCATCTCCTCGAACAGCTGATTGGCTCGTCGGTTCCGGACCAGAACCTCCGACGCTCGCTGGCTGTTGAGGAAAACTACGACAACGACACGTCAGAGCTTTGAGAACATTTTGATTAGATGTTAAAGTCAGATGAGATTAGACTCAATTAGTTTTAGATACATTTTAATTTGCTAGTTTGATTTGGTTTATTTAACTGCAGAAAAATCTGATCTTTATTTGAAGAAATAATCTTTTACGAAACTAAAAGTATCTGCACTGTTTTATAAAAATAACACATTAAAGGTCCAATACCTGCATTGAAAAAAGTATCATCAGTACAATGTCACTAAAGTATCAAAAGTAAAAGTACTAATAATTCTGTATTTGAATGTAGTAGTACATGAACTATCATGTATACAGTACAGTTAGAGTGTACTAATGCACAAGAAGTACTACCTCACAGATGTACTCGAGCTAAAGTACGTAGGTCAGTAAGAAATACATTCAACACTTTTTTTACTTGAAAATAGAAAGTAGAAAGTGAATATATGTATATTATTGACATGACTATTTTATAATCCAGCGTTTCTACCTGAACTCGAGTTATTGTAACGCCCCAGTAAACAGTTATAATCAGTTATAATCAGTTATAAACAGTTATAATCAGTTATAATCAGATATAAACAGATGAGTCCATGTTGGTACCATCGTCCGCTCGGCAGCTGTGCAGCAGGAGCAGCAGTAGAACAGCAGCTGGTTTCGATGGTTCCACCATGATCCAAACGTCCGAACCAGATCCAGCAGTCTCCCTCTTCAGCCTGTCTCCGTCTCACTGTCCCTGTGGGGGGGTATTGACCAAAGGGTCAAAGTATGAGTTGCTCACGATGCTGAGTCCTGAACGTGTTTACTCTGAAGTTCAATACAACCAGGCCGTCCCTCCACAATAAAGCTCCAGAGGAATCCGAGTGAGCAGAACTTCAAGTCGAATCCTCATGTTTAAAAGTTTCCTTCAGTATCACAGTTCATCACTGAGCTCACTGGTCCCAGTTCAGCTGCTTTCATCTGAAAGAACAGGAACTGGTCCCAGTTCAGGGGCTTTATTCTGAAAGAACAGGAACTGATCCCAGTTCAGGGGCTTTATTCTGAAAGAACAGGCGCTGATCCCAGTTCAGGGTTAGGGCTAGGAGTTTTGTTTGCGATTTTTAGTCATTGTACGTTAACAAACTCCTCCCACATAGTTAATGAGACTTCGTACGATCTGGAAACCTCCACGATGAAAAGTCATTAATAGATTGATCGTTGAGGGGCGTGGCCTTGAACCTGGAAACAGGAAGTGGTTGTATTTTGAGTGAACATATTATTGAAGACATATTATCCATGACTATATACATTCGCAGTCATAGCGCCACCTACTGGGGACAAATACCTGGAGGTTTTTATCTTTTCCACATCCAGAAGATTCCTGATGGTGACGCCAGAGGTGAAAGGTCGGCGGCGCACAGAAGTCATGAGGATTGATTTGACCGCAGGAACTTTAGCTCTGTTTGAAACTCTGAGTAAACAGACGCGTTGGCCCTGAGCCTCTAACAGGTCCAAACTACACACAGTGAAGAACATGACGAGGCTGAAGCTACGAGGACAAGAGGAAAGAAAGTGCAGGTCTCTCTGAGTCTATTGATCCGTGGGACTCAGCTGAGTAAATATGTACTTTACAGATACTGAGGTCAAGGTCCTTCACACTGAAAGTCCTCGTGCAGACTCCTGCTTTTCTCTGACCACCTCCATGAGGTCTGGTTCCTGCCAATGGTTCCACCACAGTATCTAGTTCTCACCTTCCGTCTGTTCTCTCCAGAACCAGAGGAACCTGTTCTTTACCTCGTTTCTATCCTACACCTGGGACCGGTCACACGTCAGTGCTGTCCCACCTCACATGTCCTCAATGTGGGACCAATACAGGGTCCTCCTTTCTCTCTAGGCCTCCACGCACACTTACTTATATCTGTTTATATATATATATATCAGAAGAAAGCCTGAAGACAATCCTCTCCAATCTGGTCCAAGCTGTCACTTGGACTCGAGGATGAAGAAGGTCAAAGGTCAAGGTCACTGTGACCTCCTGTTCTTCTGAATGTGATGAATCAGAAACAGTAAAAGGAGAATTTCCTCACATCTAATACAAACACTGGATGAAGCGATCAGGAGGTCAAAGGTCACCGTGTCCTCTCCTGTGACGGGCCGCAGTGCAGAGCCGCCTGCAGCAGGGGGCGCTGCAGCCGCGAGGTGAGGGCGCTGCAGCTCGGAGGAGAAGAAGCAGGTGGTGGGTGAAGGCGGAAGCAGCAGCCGCAGCAGCCGCAGATCTTTGTAACCATGGCCGCCTCCAGCCCCGAGTCCCCCGTCGTGCTGGTGGACGAGCTCCCGTCAGACCCGCTGCTGCACGTCCTGTCCTTCCTGAGCTTCCGGGACCTGATCCAGTGAGTCCGCTGCTCCGCTGCACAGCCCCCGGCTAGCTGCGGGCTAACGGCTAATGCTAACAACACCGGGGACCGATGAAGGGACATTGGAAACGACCTGAAGCTAATGTTGCTACAAACACTCAGTGTGTAGCAGCTCGTTAGCTTAGCATGTAGCCTGTGTGTTTGTCCTGACCTCTGCTACAGACGCGTTTCTACCGACAGCTCTGCACAACAACAGGTTCCGGTCTGAGCGGGTTTCACGTGATCATAGAGTTCAGAGACACGAACCAGTGCTCTTTACTGGGGAAGGACATGGAAACCTGTCCAGGCTGGTTTGACTACCGCTCCTGTTTCTACAGCTGCAGCTCTGGTTGTGTGTTTGATCAGTAACATATTGAAATAGATTAATGTGTGTGTCTCTGTGTGTCTCTGTGTCTGTCTGTGTGTCCCTCCACAGCTGCAGTTATGTCAGCAGGAGGCTGAACGAACTGTCCAAACACAACCCTCTGTGGAAGAGTCACTGCTCCAAGCACTGGCTGCTGTCAGAGTGAGTCCTGTCAATCAGACACCGTCACTGATCTGTCATTTAGGATCAATGCACTTCATATTCATATTTTGATCTTAGGTTTGGAGACGTTTTCTAATATTTCTTCAGTTTTATTACGACACTGTTTTTATATTGTTGTGAAGTTGTAAAGTTAAAGTGTGTGTGTGTGTGTGTGTGTGTGTGTGTGTGTGTGTGTGTGTGTGTGTGTGTGTGTGTTTGTGTGTGTGTAGTGCGGACCGGCTGCAGAGTGGGCTGTCCTGGTTCTGTCTGTTCAAACAGAACTACAGAGACCTGGGTCGCTACATCCAGTTCTACCCGGAGCTGAAGAGAGCGTGGGAGCAGCTGAAGAGCTTCCTGCAGCAGAGGTGTCCACGAATGATCGCATCCCTCAAAGGTCTCACACACAGACACACACACACAGACACACACACACACACACACACACACACACACACACAGACACTTTCAGGAACATGTGAGAATTCCGCTTCACAGAAGAACTCGTGATCTTCTTCTGTGACGTTATCCCTTGTTTCTGTTCCTCCTCCAGAGGGCGCCACAGAGGTGGAGCTTAACGACATCGAGGCTCAGATTGGCTGCAGCCTTCCTCACGACTACCGCTGCTCGTACCGCATCCACAACGGACAGAAACTGGTCATCCCCGGGTCGGTGTCCGTCCAACTGAGCCCCACCCTCTGTCTTACCTCTTCCTGTCTGTCTGACGACTTCCTGTCTGTGTGTCTGTGTGGTCAGGCTGATGGGCAGCATGTCTCTGTCCAACCACTACCGCTCGGAGGTCCTGCTGGACGTGGAGACGGCGGCGGGCGGTTTCCAGCAGAGGAAGGGGATGAGACGCTGCCTCCCGCTCACCTTCTGCTTCCACACCGGACTCAGTCAGTACATGGCGCTGGAGCCCGCCGAGGGACGCAGGATGTTCGAGAGCTTCTACCCCTGCCCCGTGCGTGACCTTCCTGTCCGCCTGTCCTTTCAAAATAAAGGTGCTTCACAGAGAGGAGGAAGTTGAAAGCTGAAAGTTGTTTTTCTGCGTTTCAGGACCAGACGGCTCAGGATCCCTCGGCCATCGACATGTTCATCACAGGTTGGTTCACTCGTCTGGGCTCTGATCACTGTCAATTCAGCTGCTTTTACTTTGAAAAATGTATCATTACATGTGTGTTTGTGTTCAGGTTCCTGTTTCGTGGAGTGGTTCACAACCTACGTCCACAACGTGGTCACAGGAGAATATCCAATCATCAGAGACCAGATCTTCAGGTAACACACACACACACACACACACACACACACACACACATACATACATTTCCTCCAAGTTAAGATGTAAACTTGACTCGTGCACATTTGTGTCCACAGGTACGTGCACGATAAAAACTGCGTGGCGACCACTGGTGACATCACCGTCTCAGTTTCTACCTCTTTCCTGCCGGAACTTTCCTCCGTCCACCCGCCGCACTTCTTCTTCACCTACCGCATCAGGTACGTGTGTCCACGCCGGCGCCGGCGTGTGTCAAACCGCTCCTCGGGTTTCATCTTTTAATCTGTGTGACGTCTTTTCAGGATCGAGATGTCGAGCAGCGCTTCGCCCGAAGCCGCCTGTCAGCTCGACAGCCGCTACTGGAAGATCACCACCTCCGACGGCAACGTGGAGGAAGTTCAGGGACCCGGCGTGGTCGGTACGCTGCTCTCATCGCCTGACCCCGCCCCTGTATGTCTCAGCTGTGATTGGCTGAGATGAGCTGCTGACTGTTTGTGTTTCTGTGCAGGAGAGTTTCCCGTCATGACGCCTGGAAAAGTCCATGAATACGCCAGCTGCACCACGTTCTCCACGCCATCAGAGTACATGGAGGGTCACTACACCTTCCACAGACTCGGTAACTGTACTGTGAAGGAGCAGCAGGGCTTTTATTGTGAAGGAGCTGCAGTTCTTATATTGTGAAGGGTTAAGCTTCTGGTCTTTTAGTTTGAAGATCTGTTTGAAATGACCCCCCCTTGTTTTGTTGTTTGTTTGTGTCGTAGCCAATAAGGAAGAGGTTTTCCACGTGGCGATCCCTCGCTTCCACATGGTCTGCCCCCCCTTCAGGGAGCCTGTGGTACGAACGGTAAAATCAGCTGTTTGTTATTATCATGTAATACTACACCTCCCATCATGCACCTGTGGAATGTTTTATTGTGACAGTTTGTTGTAGATGACTGTTTCCTGCTTGGGTGTCGTCCCTGCAGCACAAACCGTCAACCAGCTTCACACCTCGCCTCGACGACCACGACCCTGACGACGAGTACTGCGACGGAGACGGCGACGACTTCGGTGACCTGAGAGGAATCAACATGGCTGCGCTGGAGGGGGCGTGGTGTCCCCGACACATCTGACCTCGGACCCCCCCTCACTGCAGTGTGATGAACTTTATTCAGGCCTGGTTGGTGATCGACTCTGTTCCGTGCGTGGAACAGAGCGGCGGTCGGACGCTGAGGTGCAGTTTCCTTCTTTTCTTACAACATTTCTCTTTGTGATCAGAAACTGTGGGAGGAGAAGGACGACACGATGATGTCATCGTCTTCTCCTCCACTTAAAGGACGTCGTCCATCAATCAGCTGACTTCCTGTTCAGTGTCGATGCGGCACCAATCAGGAGCGAGTGGGAGCTTTTGGTTTTTGTTTGTTCCTCCGTAGAAAGGTTTGGTTCTTTATTGTTTAAGTCTTTTCCACTGCAGGAGCCGAACTCTGTTACTCGGCTGCTTCGGCCTCGTTATGGATTAGTTCATCACTGGTCCATCAACTGGTTTCTCTCTGATTTAAACATGAACTTAATTGGAACAGAACCAACAGGATTCACTTTAGGTCCCTGATCCGTTTGACTCTGATCACTGTTATTGATCAGTGTAAGAGCGCCCTCTGCAGGACTACAGGGCAAACTACGTACAGCACAAGATGGAGGCTTCCTCCACACTGACCCTTTTCAGTTAGAACTCTAATCACTGTTGCTATGGTTACTGCAGATAAACACAGAAAGTGAGACTTTAGTAAACGATGACTCAGAGAGGTTCTCTTCCTGATTGGTTCTCTTCAGTCACATGACTCGACTACCAGCGGTGAACACAAAGCGTCGCTAACACTTCCTGTCAGTAACAGTTCCACCTCGTCGTCGCTCAGAGGAAAGAAATCCCTGCTCCGACTCTTCAGCTTCACTGCTCCTCTGTTACTAAGCAACCGACTGCAGAGGAGACAATCTACTTCCTGTTTACATCACATGACCAGTGGACGTGACACGTGTTTAATTTGAAAATGAAAACATATCAGTGTGGACGGAGCCTCAGAAGCTGAGAACAAGTTAAATAAACAGGTCGTCATTATGGGCTCGGTCTTTACAGTAGAATCAACGTCATTCTTCTTCTCTTCATTGGCTTGTTTCTCAAAACATGAAATCTTCTTCCTGACGTTGACGCTAACGAACAGTTTGATATAAGCTCATTTATTTACCTCATGTCTCCGCACATTAAACCAACGATGTTACGACGTATTATTTTGAAAGGTCGTTTACTCAACACGTCACATTGACTTCCTGCAGTGGAAAAATAATCAGTGTTTCTGTTTCCTCGTGTTTTCTGAAATCATGTGAGGAACAAACTGGGCTTTTATTTTGGAGGATGCTGCGTCGTCATGTTTTTGTTCTCGGGATGTTTTTCCCTCCTCGCGAGGAGGCGTCGTCGTTGTCACGCTCTGATGTGATTGGTGGGTTTGTTTTTGTATGTTTTGGTTAAATAAAAAAGAAACTGACAACTGTTACATCATCCTGAGCTTTCGACCACGCCCATTAGCTTCATCAGCTGGAGATTGACAGAAGAAGAAGAAACTCTGCGTTCACGACAGGATGCTCTGAACATCACACTGGGCTGTTTCCTGTCTTTGTTTCCCTTCACAATAAAACCAGACATAAGAGCAATCACACAGATTAAAAACAGACTTTTATTCTTTAGTCAAACTCACTGACGTCAACACGCTTCTACATGTAACACTAGTTTTTATTAAAATCTTCAGAAAACACAGAACGTAAACCAACACGTTAAGAGTGTGTGTTCCGTGTTTTGTGTGTCTTGTGTGTTTCGTCCAGTTTGTGATCGATCCTGAGTTTCAGGTTGAAGATGCAGCTTTGATCTGAAGTGTTTTCATCAGTAATAAATTGATCTTTGATCGATGACTCATCTCAGGAAACGAGCTGTTCTGTGACCAACCCACAACAAATAAAACTAAAGGTTTGTTTCATGTTTTTATGAACATTTAAAAAAATGTTGAAATGTCTTTTTAAAGTTTCTTATTCAAGGAGTATAAAAATGTGTGCATTTGTTAAAAGATAAATGTGACTCAACAGGAGATTGGCTCCAGGTGAAAACGTGTCGACCAATGAGGACGTCACAATTCAGTGGCTGCATATGAAGACTCCCCGGCCAATAGGAAGGGTTCTAACAGGTAACCCCTCTTGGCCCAGCCTATCCCAGGAGTCGCTGCACTCCGGTCACAGCGCTGACGAGACGTCGGAAACTTCAGTGACTTCACGCTTCAACCAAACATGTTCAAAAACAAGAGACTTTAAAACCAATGTCCAACTTCACTTTGTTGTTACTAGGCAACAGGGAAAAGGGGCGGGACTAGTGACCAGACGGCTCAGGGGATTTGACCTTTGACTTCCTCTGCAGCAGTAAAACAGCACCTGACTGGAGAATCAGCGCCACCTGCTGTTCGTCTCATATTCACTTCGTTTGTCAGTTAAAAATGATGATTAAAAATGTTCAGAACCAGAACCGGGTCGACATGATGATGGAGTATGTGGTTCCTGGTCCTGCCCCCCTCCCTTCATTCATCCTCCTCCTGTTCTTCTATCACCTTCCTCGTCATCCGTCGTTTCCTCCCCGCTCTGGTCTTTTTCCCCTCCTCCTCTCCCTCCTCGTGCTCCTCCTGCTCCTCGTGCTCCTCGTGCTCCCCCACCCTTGCCGCCCCGCCCACCTCCCCCTCCTCCCGGGCGTTGCAGCGGCTGCAGTGCCTCCTGAAGCCGCCCAGGTAGTGGGACCTGAAGCAGCAGAAGGGGCAGGCGTAGCGTCCGGGCCGATGAGCCGTCCTGACGTGCTGCTGCAGACGACTCGGCAGGAAGAAGGAGCTCGAGCAGTCCTTACACCCGTACGGACGCTCCACGTCGTGGCAGCGCGCCACGTGACTGATGGCGAAACCTGCAACACACACACAGGTACATGCACGTCAGCTGACACACTCTCACTGTCTTCTACGAATCATTCATCGATAACTCAGACGGGACCTTTCAGTTTGGTCTTCCAGCCACAGATGAGGCACACGAAGCGGTTGGAGGTGAAGTGCACCACCTTGGCCGTGGCCTTCATCTCCTCGTTCAGCAGCTCTCCGGTCATCCCGGCCTCCTCGTCCTCCTCTGGCGTGCTGCTCACCGTCTGTCTGAGCGTGACCACGTCTCGCCTGATGGCCTGGGAGGCGTACGCTTTGGGGATGTCGTGTTTCTTCATCACGTGGTTGACGCTCACAACTTTCAGCTTGTTCTTGCAGCCGCAGATGAGGCAGCGGTAAATGCTGCCGTCGTACGTCAGAATGTTTTCCTCTCCCTCGCCGTCAGGTTTCTCTGACTCCAACTCCCGGGGGGCGCCATCCTCATCCTTTCCTTCCTCCTCACTGCTCCTCTTTCTTTTCAGAGCCTCCTCCTCGCCTTCCTCTGGCATCTTCTTCTCCTCCTCCTCACCTTCATCTCCCATCTTCTTCTTCTTCTCCTCACCTTTATCTCCCATCTTCTCCTCCGCCTCCGCCTCCTCCTCACCTCCATCTCCCATCTTCTTCTCGTCCTCCTCCTCACCTCCATCTCCCATCTTCTTCTCTCGTCCCCCCGCCTCCCTGTCGTCCATGCAGTGTTTGGAGATGATGTGCTTGTAGAGCTTGGTGAAGTCCCTGCAGGTGAAGAAGCAGACGGAGCAGTGGAACAGGCGGGCGGTGCTCTGGTACGTCAGGATGTTTCCGAGGCGACCCACCACCTCCTCGTCCAGGCACGTGGGGTGGGACGCCGCCATGTGGGACAGCTGCTGGGCGTGGCTCTTGGAGAAGTGGCCGCAGTGGGAGCAGTGCAGGTGAGCGGCCACGCCCCCTCCCGCCTCGCCACGCGTGTGAATGATGACGGACATCACACAGGCCGGACAGGAAACACACCGGACTGTCAAAGTAAAACACGTCCCGGGACAGTAAACACGAGCTGCTGCTGTAACGAGGCACCGCAGCTAACAGGCTAACTGGATGCTAACTCCCGCTTTAAAGACCGTTACACCGACTTTCTGCACCGACCTGTTTATCTGTAAAAAGATCCTGAACCAGAACCGACATCCAACCGACCCGGGAGAAGAGTTTAACCCGGGTTAGGTTCGTGCTAGGGTCGAATCCACTGAGCAACCGCAGCATGCTCAGCTTCCGTGTTTTCCTCCCGCACAGCCAATCAGCGTCGTTCACCCGCCTGACGCTTGACCAATCATACTTGCCTATTAACAAAACATTCAAAATAAAAGCTCAGACATTTTATTTTGAAAGGACAGTTATTAAGATGGTAATAAATGTTTTGACTTTAATTATAAAAAACAACAATAAAGCCTGAATAAAAATGAATTTAGAATAAATTGATGGTTTGTTTATAGGAGAGAAGGAAACATCCCAGATGAGAAGTTCATCCTGAGATGAATCACTTTCAGCTTTTTGAATCAGATCTTTTGAAAATTGACTTCTTGACTTTTTCTGAAGTGAATTTCTCAGATGAGGAAGCACATAAACTCAGATTGATGGTTTTCAGAGTAAAAGCTTTCACTGTTGTAAATCCAACGATATTTAATGTACACATAAAAAACACAAGTTGAGTGGCCTGATCTTTAATCTAAATTATTAATAATTCATTCATTAATTGTGTTAATTAATTTGCCTATAAAGTGATAAAAGAAAGTCTTGACTCAAAGTTTCCATGAAAACGATGTGAACTTTGTTATATAAGAACAAACAGAGTATTTTTAGAGGTGATGAATGTACAGCTGAGTAACTGGGTTATTGTGTGTGTGTGTGTGTGTGTGTGTGTGTGTGTGTGTGTGTGTGTGTGTGTGTGTGTGTGTGTGTGTGTGTGTGTGTGTGTGTGTGTGTGTGTGTGTGTGTGTGTGTCAGACTAATGTGATTAATGAAGCTATTTCTGTCCATAGACGCAAATAAAAGCTGCTGAGGAGAGAAGAGAGGACTACATCTCCCATCATCCACTTCAGTATGACATCGTCAGGTGTGTGTGTGTCTGTGTGTGTGTGTGTGTCTGTGTGTGTGTGTGTGAACTTAACGCCACCAGGCAGCCGTCTAATTGGCTGCTGGGGAGATGCTTGCCCATTGGGTTGCTTAGTGACCATAAGAAACTTTAAATCACCGCAGCCAATAGGTAAAGTTAGTTCAAGAAGAACTTTATTGATACACTCGCTGATCAATAAACTACAATAATAATAATAATAATTATTTAGTTCTTCTTCAGTGATTTCCAGCAGCGCTGCTAAACTCTGGTGACACCCGGTGGCCGTAGTCTTCCGTCCATCCGTCCGTCTCATTCTTGTGAACACGATATCTCAAGAACTTCTCGAGGGAATTTCTTCAAATTCGGCTCAAACGTTCACTTCGACTCACAGATGAACTGATTAGATTTGGGAGGTCAAAGGTCACAGTGTTCTCATATGAGTCAGGATTTAATTTGTAATTGACTGAAACTGAACTGGTTTCTGGAGATTTACAGCCACAGGCCAGTGGTTCTACTTTAATACGTAGAAGAAGAAGAATTCAGTGACCTAGTTACTTTTACAGTGACGTCGAGTGGAAACACAGAGGTTTGATGGAGGCTGAAGACAAAGAGTAGAAAGAGTCAGCTCCCAGGAATAGTACTGAAAAGTAACTAAAGTAAAAGTACTCAGGATGTTTTCAGCCTCGGTCAGGGTGGAGCGAGCATTGGTTCGAGTGGGGGAGAGAGAGGGAGGGGGCTTTTATTATGGTAGAACGAGGGAAGAGAGAGAGAGAGAGAGAGAGAGAGAGAGAGAGAGAGAGAGAGAGAGAGAGAGAGGAATCTGTGTTTGAACTGGTGTTTTCCTTCAGTCTTTGTTCTCACACACACACACACACTGAACGACAGCGGGCGAGCGAGGTCGACATGCTCTGCTTAAAAGGTGAGTGAGCGAGAGATGAAGAGGATGCATGGAGACGAAGAGCTGCAGGTGTGTGCGTGTGCGTGTGTGTGTGCGTGTAGATGTAGGTCACGTTGTTCACACACACACACACACATAGAAAAGGTTATGGAGATAACTGTGTTTGTGTGTGTGTGAGAGATTGGGGGGGGGGGTCGAGCAAGCTTTATTTTGAACAGAGAGAGAGAGACAGGAACGTGTTGTAAAATATGTTCCAGATTACAGCAGCTGCTTTCTGTAACTGTTACTATGGTTACGACCACTAACAACTTCTGCATCAACACTCATCCAACACATTCAGGACCGATACACAACTTATACTTCTGTTACTATATTACTGCTGAAGTTCTCCTCACTGTCTTTCTGTGGTGAAAGTGGAAGTGTTGGGTCAGGAGGCATGTGTGTGTATGTGAGTGTGTGTGTCTGTGAGTGTGTGATTATAGTGTGTGTGTGTGTGTGTGTGTGTGAGTGTGTGATTATAGTGTGTGTGTGCAGCACTCACAGCCTGTTGAGGCAGGTTGAAACATCTCATTCAGCCTCTGAAACACAGCTGTTCTTCTTGTGTCCGACACACACACACTTTTAATGGATCAGAAGCTGCAACACACACTTTGTTATTATTGATAATTGACTATTAATATTTTGTTTGTTATTAATTGATGACTTTCACTGGTTTTTGATGACGATCAGTCGACAGATGCATACTACTGAAGTCGTGAACCTTTAAAAACACGTCACAAGTAAATCATTACATTTTCTAATCATCTTTTTATTTGTCAGTGACTATTTGTTTGAATCTGTTGACGTTAAAAATACAGAACGAGAGATTTCAACTGAAAAGTGTCAAATTAAAAAAAGAAGTGACGGACGGAGCAAAGGTGACGTTTGTTTAACGTTGAGCTTTTATCAGATTCTTTAATCCTAACACAGATTTACCACTATCAACATGTGGTGTGTGTGTGTGTGTGTGTGTGTGTGTGTGTGTGTGTGTGTGTGTGTGTGTGTGTGTGTGTGGGTGTGTGTGAGTCTCCGACCATCTGCAGACCTGGATAATCCCTGTTAGTAGATTAGAGTCGGAGCGAGCGCAGAAGAAGAAACTCAGCGTCAACACGAGAGAAGAAATCGATCAGTTTCTCGCTGAATCGTTTCTGGACTCGAATCTTTTCTGGATTCTTGGAGCTCGGAGAGTTTTGGGTTTTGAGGTCTGAGGTTTTTTACTTTGAAGGAACGAGAGGAAGTTAAGATGCTGAACGTTTTAATTGCAGCCGACGCTTCTGAACCTGAAATCTCTTTTACTCTGAAATGTGTCTGAGCTTTTATTGTGAAAGATGGACATTTTTAAGATGTTTTCTAAAAGCACATCTTGCTGATACTAGTTTGTGATTGTTCAGTGCTTTTATTGTGAAAAGCTGATATTTTTGGAGATTTACTTTGAAGCTGTTAAAGACTTTGATGAATGCATTTGGAAGAAAGGACAGAAACTTCTGGACTGATGGATTTTCAAAGGACTGATGGATTTTTTTACTTTTATTTTTGAATTACTAAGAGGGATTTTGAAGGATGAACTAAACACTATTTCTTTACAGATTAAGAAAATAACTTTTTTCCTGTTGAGACATTTATTGTAAAGAAAACACATTTCATGATGAAGGGTCGGAGGAGTGTTGGGATTCGTCTTTGATCTGTTGTGAGGGCGGACCCCATCACCAAACAGCAAATCACCTCTCAGGACAGAATGATTTCGTATGTGGAGTGTCTGAGTGGCGAGGGGGCGGGGCCTGGTGTGGGGTCGCGCTGTTGGAACGCGGGTCCTGATGAAGAGCTAGATGAGCTTCTTCCTCGCAAGATGGCCGCCCTGCAACCAAAAACAGAGGGCAGCCTGCGGCGCCGCCTGCTCAGCGCCAAACTCCACCAGCATCACGACGCCATCTGGCGGCTGAATGCAGGTGGCGTCGCCGGCAGGCCGGGGTCCCCTACAGGTGACCAGAAGCACCACCCACCCCAACTTATCTACTCAGGCAACGGCCCCTGGTTCCACCCCCAGCACCTCCCAGCACACCCCCACATCCACCCTTCCTTTACCCCAGAGGCTCATGGGAAACTATTCCTTACTCCAGAGATTTATGGAAAACCCCACCCACAGACCGTACCCCTTCAGTTGCAGCGCCCTACGTGCCCCATCCTCACCCAGCGGTGCCGAACAAGCTCATGTCCCCCCACGCCTGAACCCCGCCCCGGCTACACCATGTCCGTCCCCTACCCTCACAGCGCCCTGCCCCCCTTCAGGGAACCAGAGGTGCCGCCACAGTACCAATATCAGCCCAGCAGGAGGCGCAGGACCAACTTCTTCTGCTTCAGACGGCGCCAAGGGAGGAGCTCCAGGCTGGAAGCCACCCAAACCACGCCCCTTCTACACAGAGGTACTGCTAGGAATCATGGGTACTAGGAGAACTTTTTGAACCATTATTGAAAGTACTAGGACGCCTCTGTCCCCACGACCTTCTGGTCCTGAATGGTCCCCTGTAGCGTGGACAGTTGAATTAATGAGTCTGACCTTGTTATTCTTAGTCCAGTTGGTCCTAGCTAGTTTGATTTGGCTCTGCAGAGTCATGGTTGATCCTGATTTGGCTCAGTTTGGTCCTCAGTCCTACCTCCTACTCCTGTGTGACCCAGTTGGACCCTGGATGGCCCTGGATCTAAATAGCCCTGATTTACTCAATTAAGTCTTGAATGATCCCAAGTGTCCTGGTTTGGATCTGTTGGGTCCTGAATGGTCATTAGAACCCGTTTTGGTCTTGATGGTCCTGGTAGTCCGGCAGACTCGGTTGGCCCTGTTGTTTATTCAACTTCAGTCTAGTTTGGTCTTGAATTTGGCCCCAGTTAGCCTGGTTGGGCCTGACTCATAGTTACAGGTTTCATCAAAACATCAATGATTGTGTGTGTGTGTGTGTGTGTGTGTGTGTGTGTGTGTGTGTGTGTGTGTGTGTGTGTGTGTGTGTGTGTGTGTGTGTGTGTGTGTGTGTGTGTGTGTCAGAGCAGGGATTAGCCTCAGCTCCACACGCTACGCTAATGTCTAATTCCTCTAACGGCAGATGAACAGGCTTCGGCAGCAGCTGCTTCCTGTTCGCTTCGACTCCGCCCTCCTGACCCACACCTGGATCCCGCCCCCTCTGCCTCCCTGCTCTCTGATTGGTGACTGGTGGTTGACACGTGACTCTGCTCCTGTTTCTGATTGGACAGCAGGAACAAATCAGAGCGTTTCTGCTCCGAGTGTTTCAGCTAAATTTACTCGCAGTGTGACATGATGGTGGCGCGGCCTACTTCCTGTCTAATTAATGAAACTAATTAAAGTGTGGCGAGGTGAAGACGGAGCGACGGACTGTCAGTCGTGATACTGAAGTAATGAGCTGCTCCACTGGCCCACATAGTCGACACACTTCACACTGGCCCTGTCCCAGTTTGTCACTGGTGCTGAAGGTCACAACATGTCTGCTCGTGTTACCATGGAAACATGATAACACAAACGCTTCACTCGATTAATGGGGATTTTTAGGGCCGATGATATTAAGGTTATATACTAAGATGTTCTTATTGAACCGACATGACAAGAAACTTTATTATAAATGACTATGAAATAAAAATAAAATACGACTATTTTGAGAAAATATACATCGTTTATTTTGGAAGATAAAAGTTTACTTATTGACATTTAAGAAAAATATTCAAACATAGGATCGCTCCAACACGTCACAGACACGCGTGTTTATTTATACAAAGATAGAAACACAAGAATAGAGAGAATCACAGAGGACTACACACACACACACACACACACACACACACACACACACACACACACACACACACACACACACACACACACACACACACACACACACTTTAAATTCTCTTTCTTCAGCCCCTTCATCTACAAAGTGAGTGTGTGAGTGTGTGTGTTAATGCAGCATTCGTGGGTAACCTTCATCACCTGGTCACACACACAAAGGACACACACATGTGTGGGCCTCCTGCCAAATTGTGTGTGTCTGTGTGTGTGTGTCTGTGTGTGTGTGTGTGTGGTGGGTGAGCAGCATAGAAACAGAGGCTGGAGAGAGAGAGAGAGAAGTGGGAGGAGAGAGAGGCGTCGCAGTGAGTCGAGCTGCATTACTGCTGCTGCTCGCCCACCCTCTCACTCTCTCTCTGTCTGCTGCAGCCTCAGGAGTGTGTGTGTCTCTGTGTGTGTCTGTGTGTGTGTGTGTGTCGTCGTCGTCATGGTTCTGATCGGAGCTGCGATCAAATCCGTCCTCAGATTTCTGAACAAGACTCGAGGTGAGTGGGACGATGTTTGTACGGGCGAGCGAGCATCACTTGTACTTGTAGAGAGAGAGTGTTCATATGATCATATAGTTCTCATGACATCACATAACCCTGCCATCTGATTGGCTGACAGGAGTCAACACTGCTTTACGGTTCGACCTCTTCGTCAAATCATGGCTTAAGGTGTTTTAAACAGTAGGTAACCATAGCAACAGTCCGTTAATTTCCTCAAGGAGACGTTCACCCGCCTCAAAGACCTCAGGACTCAAGGAACCTTCTCAAGAAACGTTTTCCTCTCCGGTACCAAACAAGGATACATGGAACCAGCTGAAGGACTCCATGTACCTAATAAAGAACTCATAGAACCCCCTCAAGCCCCTCTGGGACCTCCTCACTGAAGCCTGGAGCCTTCCCAAGGACCTTGGAGACCTTCTCAAAGACCCAAGTAAGGTACTCAACATAGAGACATGGAACCAGCTGAAGGACTCCAGATACTTAGACCTGGATAATCCCTTCCACACCTGGTGGTCTCCACAAGGAGTCTCTTCAACTATACCTGGAACTTCCTCTGGGACTATTTATGTCTGGTACTTCTCATGACAGCTCCAGGACTCCGAGAACCCACCTGGGGATCTCCTGAAAACCCACTTGGCTCTCCTGCAGGATCTTCTGTGGCTTCTCTAGAACCCTGGGACCATTTGAGGAGCTTGAGATTCTTCTGGAGACAAAGTTCAGCCAAATCTTTTGGGTTCTGTGACCTTGAAGTCGTCACAGAAGCATCTCGACCTCCGTCCCACGTTCTCGTTTCTGACTCTTCAGGTTTCATTTGAGCTTCAGAAGGTTCTGTGGGTCCAACAGAACTCAGTCCGCTCCATTGGAGACTTGATTGATCGTAGGTGTGATTGGTTGTTGGTCCCTGTGATTCGCTGGCTCTCCAGGTTAAACTCCGCCTCTCACCCAATGTCAGCTCCTCCTAATGTCTGACACAGGATCAGGCTGAAAATCTCTAATTCTAAAGTTCAGTTCACAAAAAGGATCAAACTGATGTTGAGCGAGGAGACACGGGTGTGACACGTCAGGACAGGTGACGATCAGGAAGTGAAGGAAACCAGGGAACTGTGGGTTTCAAAATAAAACAGATAGCAAGGCAACATGCAGGAGAAAATGGTGACAATAGTGGTGCTGCTCCTTCACAATAAAAGCCTCTGGAACTGTGTGGGTCTGAGGTCACCTTGAGGAGGAGTGCTGCACCACCAATCATCACTGTGTGTGTGTGTGTGTGTGTCTGAACTGTGTTTGTGTCTCTGCAGCAGGGGACAGGGACAGTAAGTGGTCGGTTCACTACACTACCCAGAAGCCTCAGCAGGGTCTGGTCTTCATCCCGGGGAAGAGACGCTCGGGCAGCGTGGACGACCTGCGAGGTGAGAGGTCAAAGGTCGACTGCTTCCTGTCATTATTAGAAATTAAAACATTATTGATTAGTTGTTTAATCGACTGATCTCTTTGTTTAATACTGAGGACGAGCCACACACACACACCACACACACACACACACACACACACACACACACACACACACACACACACACACACACACACACACACACACACACACACACACACACACACACACTCTGCTGCAGACTGCATCACAGCCGCTGCAGTGTCACATGTCACCTCCTCCACAAGCTGCTGCTTTCATCTGCTCTGATATCATTTCATTGTGGATTGATTGATTGATTGATGGATTGAGAGTCAGCATCTTTATCTTAAACCTGATTCATAGATTTTATGTTTTTATTTCTTCACTGTGATAGTTTACATGTAATGTTGATTGATTGATAAACTCTTATTGATTATTGATCATATGATGATCTTTCCCATCTGTTCTCTTTAATGTGTGTCTGACTGTGTGTGTCTGTGTGTGTCTGTGTGTGTAGTGTGTAACAGGCTGACTCAGCATGGCTACAGTGGACACGCCAGCTCACACTGCCGCCAGCAGAGCCCCGCCTCCCCTCCGTCCTCTGCTGGCCTGGACCAATCAGAGGGCAGCAGGCGCCGAGGGTGGAAGGACAAAAGCAGGAAGATGGTTAGTGACACACACACACACACGCACACACACATGCACACACACACACACACACACACACGCACACACACACACACACACACACACACACACGCACACACACACCTACACCTACAAACACACACACACACCTACACACACATGCACACAAATCTGCTGTTAACTCATGAATATGAATGATTATTCATATTAATATTCATATTATTCATATTATTATTATCAGGCAACAGTGGAGACTTGGTATATTTTACTGCCACCTGCTGGTCAAACTGGGATAATGACACATTTATTCATTTATAAAGTGTCACATGATTCACTTTGATTTATCTTCTGTTCCTCATCTTTATCTCCTCCTATCCTCACCTCCTCTTCCTCTCCTCTCTCCTCTTTCCTCTCTCTTCTCCTCCTCCTCTCCTCCTCTCCTCTCCTCTCCTCTCCTCTCCTCTCCTATCCTCACCTCCTCTCTCCTCTTTCCTCTCTCTTCTTCTCCTCCCCTCTCTCTCTCTCCTCCTTCCCTCCTCTCTCCTCCTCTCCTCTCCTCTCCTCTCCTCCTCTCTCCTCACCTCCTCTCCCTCTCCTCTCTCTTCTCCTCTCCTCTCCTCTCCCTCCCTCTCCTCTCCTCCTCTCTCCTCTCTCTTCCTCTCTCTTCTCCTCCTCTCTCCTCTCCTCTCTCCTCAGAGATCCAGATTCTTGGACTTCCTCTCTCAGTCTTGTTTTTCAGTTTGTTTCAGGTTTTCAGTTCGGAGGAGAAAGGTAAACTCGGGTCAAACTAGACTAGTTTAGTTTAGACTAGTTTAGTTTAGACTAGTTTAGTTTAGACTAATCTAGTTTTCTCCTCCTCCCCCCTGAACACACGTCAGTAGATTCCACTAAGTTAAACTCTACCATCGGCTCCATTGGGGTTAAACCAGACTTTACCCAGTTCAGTTAACCTGAGTCCAACTAGACTCTGGTTTAATGAGATGCTAATTGAACAGAACCAGAAACCAGCCGGGTTACGTTAACCTCATTAACCTCATTAAACCCGACGTCGTTAGTTATGTACGTGACTCGTGACTGGTTGAACAGTCGTGAATGTTAAAGCTCGTTGTTTTGTTTTCAGTCGTCGACGTCATCAGAAGAAGACGAGAGGTTGATCCTGAACAACACTCGACCTCTGACCCCGCTGGTCCTGAACCCCGTCACCTCTCGCTGGGACGTCTTCTCCCCCGACCACGAGCCCACAACCTATTTCGAGATGGAAGCGTCCTCTCGGCTTCCGACGCCGGAGGAGAGGATGAGGCAGCAGGCGGACGCCATTCCCGCTGATATCGTGGCCATTAATATAACAGGTAGAGGAGGGAGGTCCAGACTCTCTGACACCTCCTCCCAAAGGTGAGACGATAACGTTCTTCTTTCCTTCTTTAGGTGAGAGTTTTGATCGTCAGGCCAGTTTTCGACGAACCGTCTCCAACTGCGACTCGTTATCCCACCGACCCCGAAGCCTGAGCCGCCGCAAGTCTGCGACAGGGATACCTGATGATGTCAGCAATAACCTGGGTATAAGCTCCACCCTCTCACTCCTGCATCACATCTGCTGTCAATCACTCCATCAATGAAAGTCTGAGTTCCTCCTTCTGTCTCCAGACTCGTCTTTGGCGTCCTCTGATCTCCCTGGTCAGCTCTCTCCCTCTGCGTCCTCCTGTGGCTCCGCCCACGAGCAGGAGGAGGAGCTGGAGGAAATCAGGAAGGATTCAACAGTGCGAAGGATCCGGGCCCCGAGAGGAGCGGGGTTGTCCAGCCTCATGGCCTCCCTCACCTCCTCCCCCTCACCAGGGCCTCTCCCCAGTCTGGCAACCAACTCCTCTCTGAGCTCTGAGGCCAGCTGTAACAGCGCCTCCTGCAGGACGCTCAGTGCCTCCTCGTCTTGCTGCCAGGTCAGTTTAGCAGAAATTATTCACACATCGAAAAACGTCGAAAACAAAAACTCTGATTATTTTTCTTTCTGCCGTCACAGGACCTACAGGGTTTCCCCAGCGACCAGCAGCCTCTGCTGCCCTTTGACCCCCCAGCCAGAGTCGTCCCACTGTCCACCTCCTCCCCCGTCTCCTCCTCTCTTCCCAGCTCTCCCAGCCATCCCCTGGCCCCAGAGTGGTCGTACCCCAGCGCCGAGCCGCTGAACGAGGCTCCTCATGTCTCTCCTTCCTCCTCCCACTACCTCTCCTCCTCCTCCATTACAAACTCAGAGTTCAGTTACTTGGCTCTGGACGAGCAGGGCGACCCACACTCCTCCTGTGATGGTGGTTCGTACAGGGGGAACCGATGGAGCTACCAGCCGCTCTCCCCCAGCTCCAGCCTCCTCAGTGGTCAGACCGGGGACGAGTGGGCCGACGTCAGCCAGGAGACGAGATGTGTTTCTGGGGAAGGTTGGAGCTGTGACCCCCTCCTCTCCTCTGGTCGCTCGTCTCCAGCGTGTTCAGAGAGAACAACGTCCTCGCCGCTGTTAAACTGCGAGAAAAGAAGGTCCAGCACTTCCTCCTCCAACTCTCGCTCCATCACCCGCAGCATCTCCCTCCGCAAGTCCAAGCTCCCGCCTCCCCCGCCATTTCGTTATGACTCCCTGCGGCGCCGGCCGTGTCGTAGTAAATCCTCCCGCTCCTTGTCCAGTCCTCGCCAGCAGTGCGGCCCCCAGAGCCCGGAGCACGCCCCCCAGAGGACGCCCACCTCGTCCCCAAAGAGCTTCCATGACCCCTGGGTTCCCCGGACTCACACCAGAAGGCGTCAGAGCGGTCTGAGCTGCGGGACGGTCACGACCTTGAACCCTTAAACCTCCAGACAGCGAACTCTGCCGACTCCCCTCCCCCCAGCCCCCCCGCCGCCCACGTCCTCACCCCCCGGTCTCCAGGCTCGGAGGAGGAGGGGCTTAGATTTACTCTCAACCCTCAAACAGTTGCTCCTTCTGGTCTGCAGCGCCTCGCGTCGCCCTCTAGTGGATACTCCAGCCAGTCGAACACCCCCATACCTGGCACACCTGTGTCCTCCCCCCTCTCCCCTCCTCCCCTCTCACAGCGAGTCCTGGAGCCTTTTCCCCCCCGACCTCCCCCTCCTCCTTCTTCCCCCGCTTCTCGCTGACCAGGAAGGAAGGAAAGTCAAAACCTCCCGTACCGGAGAGGAAGTCGTCGCTCATTTCCTCCCTCTCCTCCTCCTTTTCTTCCACTTCCTCCCTCTCTTCCTACACTTCCTCTGAGTCGTCTACCAAACATCTTCTCCTCCCTCCTCCCCCTCCTCCCCCTCCTCTCCCAGATTCCTCCTCTCTTTCACCTTCTCTCGTCTTCTCCCCGATTCGTCATTCTTCTCCTCTCTATCACTCCCTACCTGCTCCTCCTCCTCCACCTTCATCTCTTCCTCCTCCTCCTCCTCCTCCTTTCCTCTTTCCTCCCGTCCTCCCCCGCCCCTACTCCTACGTTGTCCGGCAGACGCCTCATCAAGCTCTTGTGTTCACGTCATCGTCACCAAACTTCTCTCCTCCATCTTGTCCCCACCCCCCCCCCCCCCCCCTCCTCCTCTTCCCACAGCCCCTGTGACCCCCCTCCCCCCAACAACACTTATCAGGTCTCAGAACCGTCGTGTCAACGTGGCCACACCCACTTGTCCCCTGGTCACCGCCCAGGCTCTGCAGGGGGTCAAGCTTCGCTCCGTCAGGACCCAGGAAGCCTTGCTCAGTAGCACTGTGCTAGCCAATGCTAACAGGTCTCATGCTAACCAACCAAGCAAAGAACCTCCACTAGACAGGTCTGTGCTAGCCAATGTTAACTTAGCTAGCACTGATGTGAAGCTAGCTGAGAACGGATCACAAAACACTGGTTATAACCTTCGAGGTAATGAAGACAAAACAACTAAAGACTTCACAGCTCATGCTAATCTTGCTAGCCTGGCGTATGCTGATGTTAAGCTAGCTGAGAATGCACCACAAAATGCTGTCTATTATCTTGCTAGCAATGATGCTAAAACACCCAGTGCATTAATGGCTAATGCTAGCACTCCTAGCCAAGCGAACACTCAATCAGATCACGATAACTGCAACCAAACAAAAACTGAGACGATTACACTCAACAACTCAGCGTTCACTCGTCTTCAGAGCCCACAACGTTTTGTTTGTAGCACAGCAGCCAATCAGAGAAGCTCTGGACCTCAGGCGACCACTGCTCAAGACGTCCTGACCAATGAGAGGAGCGATTCAGACCTGTACGCTACGCTAACTAACAATCAAGTCCCCAGTCCTGATATTCCCTGGGTCAAGATGTCTCAGGGTACCAACAAAAACCCCATCGACTCAATTACCCAACGTCCAACTGATGCTAAGCTAACTGAGCCTGGAGAGAAACAAGGAAACATTGAAGATTCTTCTTCTCGTTCTCCGTCTCACACAGGAAACAGAACGTCAGAGAGAAAAGATGTCGTCTGGAATGGTTCAGACGTGTTGAACCACAGAGCAGCTGATGGAGATTCCTCAGAACTTCGTGATTTACAACTGAGAAATAACGTCTTAACGATACGAAGCCCACAGGAGCTCCGGTCCCCGGAGAAGCCGTTGCTGCCGAAGAAGCCCGACCTTTGCATTCTGGGTGTCATGGCGTCTCCTGAAGCCCGACGAGGACCAGGTGGACAAATCACCTCGTCCTATTCTGGGCTCGATAAACAACAACAGCAGCTTCCTATTGGTGCATCTTCACCAAAACTCTTTATATACACAACAGCTGACGGAACAACTCCTGACAAATTGTTGACACATACAACAAACACAGCTGCTGGTGACATCACTGCAGGCTCACCTGACCACTCCCCTCCGAGGCAGGAACCACCGGTTCTACACGAGAAGCCAGATGTTTCATCGACGTCTTCCAGAACAAAACCACTTTGTGCATCTCAGAATATGAAGGAGGCGTCTGAAGGAGCCTCTGAGGCCTGTGGCGCTCTGGATGTCACTGGGACGTCATGGACCCAGAGCTCCAGCCCAACGGGGGTTATCGGCACCAGTGGCTCTAGAAACACGCTCAATGGGACCGTGGGGACTTTGGAGGACTGTGGTACCTCAGGGACCTGGAGAATCATGGAGTCGTCAGGACCTCCGACCCAGACCGGAGCAACAGACCCTTGTTGTGCTTGGGTCACGAGGACGAGACTTGATAAGGACGAGAAAACCGTTCACAAGAGGATGATGAGGTCGTCGCTGGCTGAAGATGAAGAGCAGGATCACAAGGTGGAGGAGAGAGTGATGAAGACAACGATGATGATGGCGTCCTCCACGAAGAAAAAAGTAATGAAGAAGAGGAGGAGGAGGACAGGCGGGCAACTGCTTATGATGTCATCAACAAGGGAGCCGTCCCCCTCATCGTCTTCATCCTCATCATCATCTTCATCCTCATCTGGAGATGAAGATGTGATGAGAGAGGGAAAAATACAAACAAGGGAGAAAGTGTCCTGTGCTCTGATTGGTCAGAGCAGGTACTCCCTCAGTAGCGCACTGTCCTGTGACAGCCTGCAGGGGGAGCTGTGGCTTCCAGACCTCCTGATTCAGGAACCAGAGCTGACGAAGGAGGACGGACGACCTCAGGACGGTGAGATCACTTTATTTACATTCAAGAAAAACTCAATCCACAGAGAAGTAGAAGTTTAAATGAACGTCCATCTTTGTTTTTCTGTGCAGCTGATTTGTTCGTGAGTGTTTCAGCAGATCAGATGTTCGTCTCTGGTCGACCACGAACCACCGAGGATCTGTTCACCGTCATCCACAGGTAGGAAAACGCTGTTCATCACATTGTTCATCTACCAGCGTGTCCACCATGTTCTCACCAATCTGCTGATTCTCCCTCTGCTGCTGTGGAGCAGTGCATTATGGGAAGGCACAGCATGAAGGCCTGGTGGGCGGGGTTTGGCTGCAGGTAAAGATGTGATTGGTCAGTGAAGGTGTAGTTGATGGAGTGAAGGTGGTGACCGTGGTTCAGTAATTAGCACCCAGTTGTCTTCATTAGCTTCTTCTACAACTAGAACCTGTTTGTTTGTCCCACAAAGAGAAACCTCTCGTTTCCTTCCTGAACTCTCCTGGGTGAGTATCCTCTAGTGACCTTCTGTCTTCTTCAAGGTTTCCATCGAGTGTTTCCCTTTGCTCTTTAGCTCCGTGACGACCACAGTCCTGGACTCACAGAGAAGAGCAGCTTCTTGTAGAAGTTCAAAGTAAACCACTTATCACCGTGGAACCTTGAGGCCTGAAAGAAAAGAGCTGACGCAGCACGTTCATGAACTGAGAACATTCATGATGTTTTTCTGTTTGTCTCAGGTCCAAGAGGAAGATGTTTGGAAGAAGAGATTCAGAGGACGACACACATTACTCCTCCTCCTCCCCCCCGGTGACCCCCACTGACCCCTCCCCCCAACCTGCAGCATCTAGAGGTCAAAGGTCGACGAGAAGCGAGAGCTTCAAGGCGCTCTTACTGAGGAAAGGTAGTCGTTCTGATTCATCTTCACGAATCTCTGCTGTCGAGCGGCTTCGCAAAGTTGCTTCTCCTGCCGCTGGTACTGACCACCAGGGGGCGCCGGCACTGCCACAAACACCACGCCAACCCCGAAGTAACCCCACAAACTCGTCACACGCCTCCGACACACATGACGTTGACATGGCGTCTCTCACGTCTCCGTGCACGAACTTGTCTGTGACGTTTTGTTTGAGACACAATCCCCTCCTCTTCACCTCCTCCTCTTCCTCTTCCTTCCTCTCCTCCTCGCGACCTCGCTCCCTCACCCCTCCCTGCTCCAGCAGCCGGCGCTTCGCCGCTCGCTGCCGCCTCTTCGCCGCCCCCATGACCGCCATATTTGAGGGCGGGAGCGAGGAGGAAGTTGAGGACGATGAGGTTTTCCAAGTAGAACTGAGTCAGAGATTGGTGCAGACTTCCTGAAAGGTTTGTAGACGCGGACGTGGATTTGACAGGAAGTGAATGTTGATGAGGATCTAAACTGTAAGGACAGGTTCAGGATCAGCGTCCCAGTGTTCACGTGTCGATGACCTGAGCCGGATCTTTACAAACTGAATGTAAATCACAGTCTGGAGTCGACGTCACAGACCTACAGCAGCTGTCAGTGGTTCTTCTCCATGTGTCTTCTCATGCGTGTCGGGATCTGGAGGATGAAGAAGATGATTCATGAAATCCACAAAAGTTTCCTCCAGATCAAATCGTGATAAATGTTAAACGATAATAATCATGTATTTCAAGTTTAGGATTCAAGTATTTCAACTGAGCAAAAAATCATTTCAACAGATTCAAATGATGTTTGTAGAAAAATGAATAGAATCGTTCAGCAGGAGCGGTTCAAGGGACTTTGGGGGCCCCGGGCTGAAGGGAGCTCAGGGGCCCGACCTGAGTTCTGACGATGGAGCCGTTACAGTCTGTTACAGACGATGGTAGAAGTTCAGGGTTCTCACAGAAGGACCCTTCTCTGGGGCCCCGGCTCAGTTCGGGGCCCCTGGTGGTTTCCTGTGTGTTCTGTTTACAGACAATATGAAAAATATTGACGTAGAAATGATTTTGCAGTAAAATTGTCTTTAAACTTTAAACCCTCATTAATATTTGAACATAACTCTAAAAACTTATTACATTTGTATTTATGTGTAAATATATAGAGAAAAGTGTCTTGATGACAGTTTGATGAACTGAAACAAACTAATTCAACTTTCTAATCTTTTTAATATTTAATGTAACTCATCATCTGAGACTGAAGTAAAGTAGAACCATAGAAAGAGAGAAAATGAAGAAAATAATAAAAGATGAGGAATCAGATTACCTGCATGATAATCTGGTTTAAATGTATAATTATTATTATTGACATTATTCAGCCTGACTGACGCTCTAATGAATAAAGGATCCCGTTGTAAATACAGTTGTTCTTCTTCCCTCTCTTGAAGTAGTGGTGGGGGGCATTATCATCGTCTGTGTGTGGAACGTTCAGATTTATTCTATTAACTTTAAAGATGAAATCCCAGAGATTATAAAGAGAAAACGAGAATAAAGAGGGAAACATTTCAATGTAAATCAAAGAAACTGTACGAAACAAGGCAGAAATAACAATAAAGGACAATTTCAAGAGTTATTTGTTTTGTTTCTTCACTATTAAACTTTTTATACTAATAAAACAGTTTGAACTCTTTTATTTTGAAGGTCTCCTGCTCTTCGAACTCTCGCCCCCGGCCACTGGGCGGCGCTGTGGTCCTGGTTTGTGCGACAGCTCCGACTGGTTGAATGTGGGTCCGTCAGGGGCCGTCTGGTCTCCACTGGTTTACGCTGTGGGAACTTGTGTTGGGTTGTTGGTGGTTTGCTGGAAGCTGCAAATGTGTGTGAGACGGATCCTCGGGTTCCTGAAGCAGCTTCGGGCCTTGAGAGGTCTGAGAGGGATTTTCCAGAGGTTTTGATGAGGTTTCAGCAGCTGTTCCGCACATTTCACGCTTCTTTAGGAGATTCAAAGATATTTCGGGGAAGTTCCAGCAGAGGTCTGACAGTTTTCACGTTGTTAAGGAGGTTTTGACGGATTCAGATTACAAATTTTCTTGTTCGCTGCTTTGAGACGTTCCAGAAATCCAAATGTTCTCCAGGAGGTTCTGCGAACAGATGTTTGAGACGTTATGGGAACGTATCGGGAAGCTCAGGAGGTGGGATGGACTCACATCACAGTGGTTCTCTCAAAAGGTTTCAAAGGTTCAAGACTTTCTTCATGAGGTTACTGAGGTGTTAAGAGGACAGGAGCAGATTTCCAGGGTCCTTAAAGAGGTTCTTAGGACTTTCTAAAGGTTCTTGTGAGTTTCTGAGGGTCCTCGTCCTTGAGGTGTCGACTACAAGGTGGTCGTGGTTCTCTGTGAAGTTCCTTAGGTCTTTTAAGAGATGGAGAAGTTCCTTCAAAAGTTTTGTGAATTCATGAGGAAGTTTTGAAGAACCATGAGTAATTTAGAGAGTTCTTTGGATGTTCCTGAGGTTCTTGCTCAATGGTTCCAGGAGGAGGTTCTAAAGGTTCTCAGAAAGGATCGAAGGGTTCTCTTCAGGTGTCGACTGGGAAGTCGAGGTGGTTTCAGGTGATGTTCTTTCAATCTTTGCGTTTCTTTATAATGGTTTGTGCACTGATTGGGAAGATCTGGAGATCCTTGAAGAACTTTGAGGGTTCTTAGAATCTTCTGGATGTTCCAGAGGTTCTTGATTGGGCCCAGTGGGTCCGTGAGGAGGCTCCAAAGGTTCTTCAGTAGGTTTAAAAGACTGCTTGTCTTTCAGACGCTCATGAATCAGTCCTGGAGGCTGTTGAAGGTTTTTAAAGATTCAGAGAACGTCTGAAGGTTCCACAGGTTCTTCGTCCCTCATTCACTTGTTCTGTAACGTTCTCTCTAAACTCTTGTTCTTGATGGGGGGGGCTGTGCCAACCGATGAGAGGAGTAGAGTGTCATTAATGCAGGAACATAAAAAGCCTTGTTGGTGCCTGAGACGTGCAGAGAACAAGTGAGTGTGTGTTGGTGCGAGCGCCGGCAGCTGAGTGTGTGTGTGTGTGTGTGTCGCAGGAGTCAGATGAAGCAGTCGCACAAACATCTGTATTGTCAGGGCGATGCAGCCGAGCGAGTCCCGGAGGAACCGCACAATCTGAAATGGTTGTTATTGGGATTTTTATGCTCTTGCCTCCAAACTGGGGGAGAAAGACACGAGGCGTTTTATTTATGTCAGCGCGGCCGAGGCCTGAAACCAGGACACGTGTGGCCGCCGGGCGCAGAGAGCGAGCAGCTGCGAGGACGCCGCACGCACAACGGGTCGAACACGTTACCGGAGTAAAACGTCTGTGAGGTCAGACGTCTCCATGACGACCCCGTCTGACCTTTGACCCCCGTCTGTGCAGGATCTGTGTCCCCAGCTCTCGTCTCTATTCGTTCAATATTAAATATATTCAATATCACTTTCCATCGTAACGTCAACACCAACACTTCAGTTTTTACACTCAATCAATTCATTGAGTAAATATTCATCAATGTGTCTCCACGGTTCAGCTCAGATTTAAATGATTCAATTCTTGATTTATTCTAAAGCTTCTGGATTTTATTAATAACATTCAGGGGATGATGGTAAAAATGTCAATGTGATGTAACCATAAAGAATAATTAACCCTAACACACCACATCCTCTCGTCTGACAGCATCTTACGTCTGTGTGGACGATTATTAAATCAAATGAACGGAACATGAATATTATCATGAGTCCAGTCAACCTCCTCGGGGGGGTAACCACCACTCACGGAGCCATTTAGCTCGTTTGTGCAAGAAGAGCATGTGACAGGAAGTGAGGTCACACAGAAGAACCCATGATGATCACAACTTGCTGCGTGTTGTGTTCTTAACTCTTAGAATAAATCAAAGATCTGGTGCTTTGATGGATTGACCCAGGAAAACTTTGTTTATTCATCATGATCATAAAACAAGTCCAACCTTTAAACCTTGTTCTTACATGTGTGTCCCTGATAATGATCTAAAGGTCAAACTCACTGAGACATCAGAAGTTCAGGATGCTGATCCAACATGTAAGAGGAATCCAGTGTTAACTGTTGTTTTGATGAACTTCCTTCAGAGTAGTTCTGTTCCATCACTTATCTCCAGGACCAATCTGCAGGATTCTGTCACAGTGACACACTCTGACAGGAACAGGAGCAAACTGGAAACATTACAAAACTAATTCTTAGAATCTTTTCACTGTCATGCTTGAGTCTCAGTCCCACTCTCCTCTGACTGGAGCATCAGGTGGTGCCACTGGTGTGTGTCGGGCAGAGTAAACACTATGTTCATAAAGAAATCAAATGTGGGACAAACTCTAATCTTCTATTGGAGAGAAATCACATAGTTTTAATAGTTTGTGCACAACATGTCAAAGAAAACAAAAAGGATCTTCAGCTTATTCTGTTCTTTACTGCAAAACACACAGAAGTTCCATTTATACAGGAAGAACTTCACACAGCCTTTGATCCTGTTATCGATCATGTTGTAGAATAAAGGTTCAAGAATCAAAGTTCCAGCTGAGCGAAGCTTTTACAGACTCCAGGTTTCAGGAGGATCAGAGAAGGTGAACCAGGCACAGCTGAGAGGAGTTGGTCAATCAACGCTCCTGATTCAAGAGACAGCAGGAGATCTGCTACAGGAGGAGAAACAGGGGGAGGAACAGGAGGAGAGACACAGGAGGAGGAGAGACACAGGAGGAGAGACAGAGGAGGAGAGACACAGGAGGAGACACAGGAGGAGGAGAGACACAGGAGGAGAGACAGGAGGAGGGACACAGGAGGAGAGGCAGGAGGAGAGACACAGGAGGAGAGACACAGGAGGAGAGACAGAGGAGGAGAGACACAGGAGGAACAGGGGGAGGAACAGGAGGAGAGACACAGGAGGAGAGACAGGAGGAGGAGCAGGAAGAGAGACAGGAGGAGAGACAGAGGAGGAGAGACAGGAGGAGAGACACAGGAGGAGAGACACAGGAGGAGAGACAGGAGGAGGAGAGACACAGGAGGAGAGACAGGAGGAGAGACACAGGAGGAGAGGCAGGAGGAGAGACACAGGAGGAGAGACACAGGAGGAGAGACAGGAGGGGGAGAGACACAGGAGGAGAGACAGAGGAGGAGAGACACAGGAGGAGAGACAGGAGGAGGGAGACACAGGAGGAGAGGCAGGAGGAGAGACACAGGAGGAGAGACACAGGAGGAGAGACAGAGGAGGAGAGACACAGGAGGAGAGACAGGAGGAGGAGAGACACAGGAGGAGAGGCAGGAGGAGAGACACAGGAGGAGAGGCAGGAGGAGACACAGGAGGAGAGGCAGGAGGAGAGACACAGGAGGAGAGGCAGGAGGAGAGACACAGGAGGAGAGACAGGAGGAGGAGAGACACAGGAGGAGAGACAGAGGAGGAGAGACACAGGAGGAGAGACAGGAGGAGGAGAGACACAGGAGGAGAGACACAGGAGGAGAGGCAGGAGGAGAGACACAGGAGGAGAGGCAGGAGGAGAGACACAGGAGGAGAGACACAGGAGGAGAGACAGGAGGAGGAGAGACACAGGAGGAGAGACAGAGGAGGAGAGACACAGGAGGAGAGACACAGGGAGGAGAGACAGGAGGAGGAGAGACACAGGAGGAGAGACAGGAGGAGGAGAGACACAGGAGGAGAGACACAGGAGGAGGAGAGACAGGAGGAGGAGAGACACAGGAGGAAAGACACAGGAGGAGAGACACAGGAGGAGGAGAGACACAGGAGGAGAGACAGGAGGAGGAGAGACACAGGAGGAGAGACAGAGGAGGAGAGACAGGAGGAGAGACAGGAGGAGGAGAGACACAGGAGTGACGCTCATGAAGGAGCAGACACGGAGCTGAAGCTTCACACAGCAGCAGAACCTCCAGGTCCTTTGAGGTCGAGTTGTGAGTTGATGTTTGATCCGTGTCAGTGATGAAGAAGCTGAAAAGCCCCTGGTTGCTCTCTGGCTGCGGGGGGGACCCCGGTGGTGTGGTCTGTACAACACAGGGTTCTTAAGGAGGTTCCACAGGTTCCAGAGAAGTCTTCACCAGATGCTTGAGGAGTGAGGAGGAGCTCCTTGTTGGTTCTAGTGCTTCTCCACAGACGAACGGCCTTACAGACGTGACAGAGGTTCCTGGAGACGGTTTTTATATCTGACACAAGTCCAGACTTGTTTTCTATCGTTGAATCTATAACGATAAATAAAAGCGTTTACAGATGAGCAGGGTCAGAAGAGGTTCTCCAGGGTCCAACAGGGTGACAGCTCAGGTTCTCTAAGAGGTTCTTCTCCTGGAGGAGAACGTCTGACAGGAAGCTCCAGAGGCTCCTCGGGGGCCTTCAGGGGCCGACCATGGTAAAAGGGTTTGAAGTTTCTTAAGGACGAAACTATGGGACGATCAAGAGGTTGTTGGAGAGGTTCCAAAGTGGGCGTGTGCTAAATGTGAGAGAACCGTGGAACAGGTCGGGATCTGTACGAGTTAATGGCCGTGAGAAACCTGTCGGCCCTGAAGTGACCTGCATGAATAAACAGCCTCGGCTCTGAGATCCAGGACCTGCTGCACTTAGGTCCGGAGAGATACAGCTTTCAAAAGCATCCACGTGTCTGTGTGTGTATATGTATATATATATATATATATATATATATATATATATATATATATATATATATATACACAGACACGTGGATGTAATACAAACACACATGACCAGACACACACAGTCCTGATAATTCCTGGTAAATCACCATTCTTACAAACTAAATGTGAAATGTGTTGACATTTCCACACACACTCTCATGCGCACACTCACACACACACACACACTCTCATGCGCACACTCACACACACACACACACACTCACACACTGAGGGAAGCTGAGTGATTTGATATCTGATGGAGCAGATGAACAAATAAGGGTGGAACTCTGAGAACAGAAACTCTTTCACATCAAACGGAGGAAATGTGTGTGTGTGTGTGTGTGTGTGTGTGTGTGTGTGTGTGTGTGTGTGTGTGTGTGTGTGTGTGTGTGTGTGTTTTAGTCTGAACTTTTGACATCTGGCTCGTTTCCAGTCGTCATTACTCTGTGAGTCCGTCATTGTGTAGTGTTGTCGTACAGTGTGTGTTTGTGTTGCACTGGGTTGTCTCATCATGTTTGAGTCGTGACCCGTGTGAAAGAATCCGTTTTAAGGAGGTAGAACTCAGAAACTGTTTTTGAAATAAAGAATATGCCAAACTTTTTAAACCCTAAAATCCAAAGCCGGCTCCTGAATGTCCCTTTGAGCTCATGGAAGATCTTGTTGCACCTTCTCAGCCTTGATGACCACAGGAGCCTCCTCAGAGACTCCTCAACCTCCTGGAGGAACATCCCAAACCCCAGAGAACCTCCACAAAACTCCTGAAACCTTCTCTGAGACAACAGGAGACAGCTCCTGGAACATCTCAACCACCTGTGAGGAACTCGGCCCCAGAAAGCTGCTGGTTTTGTGAAACCTGTTGCGACGCTCCTGCTCGAACTGGGAGAGTTTCTGATGAGTCGAGTTTCTAAAGTTTGTTTGTTTGTGGGAAAAAGTTTTAACGTTAAAATGATCATCATCGTCCTGCTGCTGCAGTTCACCGTTCGTCCACTAGAGAGAGCGCTGCGCCGCGCAACAGCTGCTGCAACATCTGGCAAAGTTCACCTACATAAGCACGCACGCGCCTCCCTCCTGTATTTCCGTGTGAGAGAAGCAGCGCGTGAGGATGAGGTTACTCCTGCAGAGGAGGAGCAGGAGCGCGCATCGTACACGGAGCTGAGCAGGAGAAACACAAGGAGCGGCTGAGGAGGAGGAGGAGGAGGAGGAGGAGGATGAAGGCGCTGCTCAGACCCGACACCGTCTAAGATGCCACCGGACCCCGGAGCTCGGCACGCGGCTCGGACCCAGAGTAACCCGGGATAACTTAACACAACTACACAACTACACAGCAACTACACAACAGCGAGGAGTCCCTGACCGGGACGAGCCGGAGGGAGAAGCCGGGATCAGCGCGTCCTGAGCGGCCAGAGGAGCGCGCAGAGCCGCGGAGAGAGGAACTCAGGTAAAGGTCTGTGAGCTGTGTCAGAGTTCTATACCCTCTAGTTCTATACCCTCTAGTTCTATAACCTCTAGTTCTATACCCTCTAGTTCTATACCCTCTAGTTCTATAACCTCTAGTTCTATACCCTCTAGTCCTATACCCTCTAGTTCTATACCCTCTAGTTCTATACCCTCTAGTTCTATACCCTCTAGTTCTATACCCTCTAGTTCTATGTCATCACTGGGGTTCGTTATCTTCTTTAGACTCTGAATTTATTTCTGATGAAAACACAGAAACTTTAAACTGAACAATGTCTTCAACTATAATCACATTTAATCTGATTATCATCTTTCTCTCTATCTCTCTATCTATGATATTGATGTATATAATATGTAGAAAAAGTGTAAATAACACATTTAAATTTGAAATGTTCTTATTTGTGAACCTTTGTTTATTGTTTACTCAGTTTATGAGACGTTAAATCTCTCGAACAACAAACCTCCATGAATGTGCCACACCCCCTCACATGCCCCCGACATGTGTAGACGAAGGACAGAGTTAGTAAGCGTGTGCTACAGCTAATGCTGCTAGCTGTATGCTAACGTTAATATCGCAACATATTTTTATCCTAATAACTTTTCTTACCTGTGGTCATCACTTCTCGTGTCACTCCATCTAGTGGTCAGGTGGGGGATGACAGGAGGTGTAAACACAATGAAAGGCTTTAATTCAGATGAGAACCTGGACCTTTCCTTCACATCACATGATCTTCATCAGAGAGTCTTAGGAGGAGGTTAGTCGTGATGAAGGTCCTGTGAAGTGATGAAGAGCTCCGACCCGTCCACTTCCTGTTGTGTTTAAGTGTGTTTGTGTTTCTTCAGGTCCTCAGCCATGATGCTCCCCCGGCCCCAGGTCCTGTCGGCGCTCCTCTTCCTGCTGCTGGCCGCCGGACGCTGCACGGCGGCCGCTCTGCTCAGAGGCTCCAGCACCAGGGCGGAGGGGCGTGTGGAGGGCCGCAGCCTGGTGGAGCTGGTGGGCCGGCCCCCGAGGGCCCGGACCGAGACCAGGACCGAGACCAGGACCGAGACCAGGACGGAGACCAGGACGGAAACCAGGACCGAGACCAGGACGGAGAAGACGGTGGGACTCGGCGGGAAAGAGAGAGTGAGCGGATCACAACATGGACTGGGTCAGTAATAATAAAAATAATAATAATAATGATAATAACCCTATAGCCGTACGTTCTGATAGGATCTGCAGTGAACAGGTAGATGATGTCACCGTGGTTACTCTTTGACACAAGGAGGTTATGAGTCACTAACAAACGTAGAAAAACAAAATGAGATCCTGGTTGAACTTCCCCTGATGCTCGTTAATAAAAAGCCAGTGAGTCACTAACGAGGCGCAGGTTCATCGATCAGTAACTTCACTGATCTCATACAAATATCGGAGTTGTCAAAGTTCAATGAACTTGTAGAATGAGCAGTTTTCTTTTGACTTGTTGAGTCAATGAACTTCTGAGAGTCGACTCAACAAGTTTTCACAGAAACTCTCTGAAACTTATTTTTTATATTTTGTGGTCGTTGAACATTAAAGCACACGTTGTCATGGTGATGAGGGTGAAGGCGTGTTGTTCGGACTTTGAGGCGTCACAGCTGCAGCAGCTGTTCATGTCCTGAATCGTTTCCATGACAACCAACGTTAAACAAGTTCATCGTCTTTTCAGTTACACAACGTTGTAACGGATGATGTGAATCAATGTTGGTTTAGACTTGAACAAGGAGTGAATTTGTCCTGATGAACAAACACTGAGTTTATACAATAAATAAACAAACTGTCACCACAATCAGATAAAACTCACAAACAGTGAGTCTGTACAAAGAAAACACAAACCGGCTCAGATCAGCTTCACAATCCATGTGAGAGGGTTCGTAAAAAAACAACAGTGAGTTTATATAATAAAGAACAAACAGAATTTTAAAGGTATGATGTTAAATAAACAGACGATGAGTTACAGAATCGTCGCCCTGAGACTCTGAGACTCTGTTTTCAAAGATCCTTCTTCTGTCGTCTGGATCATTGAGTCGAGCTCCAGTTCGACTCTTCACCACGTTTACACTCACGCTTCGTTAACGTCGTCAGCTGATGACAAACGGTTGCTTCTGCTCGGGCGTCTTGTTAACGTGAGCCTGTGGACACAGCTGTCCATGTTTTTACCTCAGTCTCTGGCTCAGCGTGAGACATGCGTGTCGTTCCTGCAGCTTCAGCTGAAACATGAGGAAAACATTTAATTCAGAAGTAACGTGTCGTCAGTGAGACTCAGGACAGAGAGCACATTGATGCTGCCTGATTACACAGCTATAAAAGAAATGATCACTTCAATGCAGCAGGAAATAAGCTCCTTTGTTTCCAGCGTCTGACGGAGATGAAGATGTTTTACTGTTTGTTCTTCAAACCTCCAACTTCTGTTCATGAGTTTTCATGAAGAGGAGATATAAGAGAAGGACCTGGAACCTGAACTCAATCTTCTTGTGCTCACACGACTTCTTCTCCTGACGTGAGCTCTGTCCGTGGTGCTGAACCTGAGACCAGGGGGATGAGGAGCTGTCCGAGGTCCTGGTCATCATCGGTCACTTCCACGACTTTTCTTTGTAACATCTTTTCATTATTTAATTCATCACAAATTAAAATAGCATTTGAGAAACTACTTTAGTTTAATTCACATCACGATGGTGAAAAGATTAGAAAGTGCAGGTCAGGAGCTTCAGAGCTGAACTGGAGGGGGGGGTGTTGACGATGTGATTGGATGATCAGAGTGAAGGTTACAGCCGATTGGTTTCACTCCATCAGTCGTCTTGACACTGTCGCTGAACTCTGAGCTGCTCGACATTCTTACCTCATGATTTTCTAGAAATATCCTCCGGGATTTGATCCGACACGGAAGTTAGAAAGTTTCTGCTGTGACAGAGTTTCACAGATTTGACCTCCTGGTGGTTCCTCCTCGACCCTCTGCAAACATCTGCTGAGATTTAAACGACATTTCTGAGTAGTATTTATGAATCATCGACGCCTCTAATTGTTCCCTCAGCTTCAAACCGTTTGACTTGAGGGAACCGGCTCTGACAGTTCAGCCGTCCTTTCTGACAGTGCGTTCTGTTCCTGCCTCAGGGGTCGTCAATCCACTGAAACCACATTAAAGAGCCCACCTCTGTCAGAGCAGCGTTCCACACCCAGCTCCTGACTGGCTGTGTAAGGACACAGTAGAATATATCATATACTAATGTGAAATATGGAGTCCCCCAGGGCTCTGCTCTCGGTCCTCTGCCGTTTTCTATTTGGATTTCACCTTTTGGCCAATTTTATATAAACTCTCCACCGTTACGCTGATGATACTCAGCTCTATGTGTCCAACGAGGCTGACGACTCTTCCCACTTCATGAATGGAAAGGTCTGTTTGTATGTCACCGAATTTTCTGCTCCTAGGGTATTGGGGGGGGGCTGTCAGATGACTCCTCGTCTGACAGCCCAGAACTTTGTGTTACATCTGATGGTTCCCTCTCTAAATCCACCAACCAACCAAATAGTCAACCATCCAAAAAGGATATTAATAACAGCAGGTGAGACAGTGAGACATGTGTGTGTGTGTGTGTGTATATATATATATATATACACACATGTCTCACTGTCTCTCTTTTACCTGCTGTTAACATTATCATTATTTTATTATCACTTTACTTCTCTCTGTTAAATACACATTGAAGCCCCCCCCCTTAATGTCCGCCCATCCTGCCGCCGCCCCACGTTTTCCTTCCTCTTGGCCGCTGACAACTCGTGTGATGGAGGAATTTGTTCTTTATGTGAAAACCATGAACCCAGCACAGTCTAGACCGGCTCCATATGAAAAGTGCCCGAGGAGAACTTCACTTAGGATTTGGCGCCATATGAATAAAACTGACATCAAAGGAACTGTGCTGTTAGAACAAAGGCGTCAGCGAGTCGCACTGAAGACAGACAAGAGGTCGAGAGTCAACCATCACACACCTGAACGGACAAGAGGACTCAGGTGAGGACGGCTCTTTGGACGCAGGTCAAACCACCTGACCTGCTGCAGAAAGAGGAAGCGTCTGGCCTCCCGGACTCGAGCGGACCTGGATCTGTGCTCCGTGAAGCTGCCGTGGCTCATGAGACAGGTTTGACCTTTCGTGCGGTGGATGAAGAAAGCAGCAGCTGCAGCGTCGGACAGTGCAGGTTCTGTGCCTGTGTTCAAAACAATGACACTGTTGTGGAGACGTTTCATCGAGCAACATGTTTCCTGACTTTCACTATCTGCTTCCTATGTCACAAGTCGGAGCCTCGGGAGGTTTGACATTATTTAATTCTTCATCTGATGTTTTCTCGGTGTGTTGTCGGAGAGAATGAGCAGCTGCTGGTGGATGTGAACCACGGAGACGCTTCAGGCTCACATCTGTGTTCTGTAAATGCTAAATGCTCTGTATTCATATCGATATAAATCTACACTCTATAGTACAGTTTGCCATTCGCCCATTCACACACAAACATGCAGAGCATCTATGGGCAGCACCTTTTCTATGAGGGGCCATTCAGGCTTCAGTGTCTTGCCCAAGGACACTTCCTCTATAACAATAAACTGATCTCATTCACAGTCATTAGTTCAATTTAGTTGAAAAACTATTCTGAAACTGAAACTACAAAACCAACATCTGTGACCTTGTGTCACGGTAAAGGACGAGGCATGACATCACATGGTCGTGCTTCATGTGATCGTTCTGTTGCTGCTGCGTCTGATCAGAGTGTGTTTTCATTTCAGAGAATCATCCTCGAGATCCACGGCACAAGGAGAAGTTCATCAAACACCTGACAGGTACGAACCGCTCAGGACCAGAGGAGAGAAGCTGCAGAACGTCCCTTTAGAACGTCCCTTTAGAACGTCCCTTTAGAACGTCCCTTTAGAACCTCTTTAGATCTCCAGAGCTCAGTCGATCTCATGTGTTTCCCTCAGTGTCACAGTGAAAGTTACTGGACATGAGGGACACGCTGCTAATGACTCTGCTTTAAAAGTGACGGATCCAGTGTGAACAAAGAGATGGTGAGGAGATAAGTTGAGACTACCTGAAGCTGCTGAAGCTCCTGAAGCTGCTGAAGCAGACTTTATCAGGAGGGGGGGTCTTAAAGAGACAGGAGCAGAAAGCAGGTGTTTGAGACAGAGGCTGAAGAGAGGAGCTGCAGCGATGGACAGTCTGAGGACATTAGAGCATGTGAACATTTATAAAGTTAAATCACCTGAATATGAACATGTCTCCTTTAATGTTTTTCACTTTGACAACATGAGATAAAATCTGAATTAAACAACTGGAGCAAGTTTCTTCATCATCAACATTAAACTCATAAAATGTAATTGTGTAATTAACAGATACTTATGAAGTGTGTTGTGTGTCTGTGTGTGTGTGCAGGTCCTCTTTACTTCAACCCTAAGTGCAAGAAACATTTCAACAGACTGTACCACAACACCAGGGACTGCACCGTACCTCTCTGTGAGTGCACACACACACACACACACACACACACACACACACACACACACACACACACACACACACACACACTAAATCAGGTCAGATATTTCACTGGTCGTCGGTTCAACTCCCCTCAGTGTTGCTGGAGGAGTGTGTTTGAGATCATAAACAGGATAAGACTTGTTTAAACACACACACACACACACACACACACACACACACTGAGTTACATGCATGATTTAAGATCATAAGAACTGCTGCTGTTCTGACACGATTTCACTGATAAAACAGTGACTGTGTGTGTGTGTGTGTGTGTGTGTGTGTGTGTGTGTGTGTGTGGTGGCCTGTCCATGCAGGCTCTTCAGTTGAAGGTGTAAACTGGTCGTATTAACTGTCACCAGCAGCTCAGAGTTGTGTTGATGTGGTGGAACATGAATGATCCTCATCTTCTTCATCTTCATCATGAATCCTTGCATGTCTCTGCTCAGCGTCACATGATCAGAGTGAAACCTGAGCTCCTCCTGCCGGGACATTTTGTGGTCGTTGTATTTTAAGAGCGTGACGGAAAAACAAATTCACATAAGAAGAATTGTCCAGAGACGCAGACGTCTGTCTCCAGAGCATCGAGCTCGACTGGACCTCCTGACGCTGAGGAACCTTCTGATGTGTGTTTTCTATCTGCTGCAGTTTACAGAAGATGTGCTCGTCTGCTGACTCAACTGGCCAACAGCCCCCGCTGCACGGAGAGGTAGACACACGGTGAGACAACACAACAACACACACAACAACACATCTACACAACAGCCCCCGCTGCACGGAGAGGTAGACACACGGTGAGACAACACAACAACACACAACAACACATCTACACAACAGCCCCCGCTGCACGGAGAGGTAGACACACGGTGAGACAACACAACAACAACACACAACAACACATCTACACAACAGCCCCCGCTGCACGGAGAGGTAGACACACGGTGAGACAACACAACAACACACAACAACACATCTACACAACAGCCCCCGCTGCACGGAGAGGTAGACACACGGTGAGACAACACAACAACAACACACAACAACACATCTACACAACAGCCCCCGCTGCACGGAGAGGTAGACACACGGTGAGACAACACAACAATAACACACAACAACACATCTACACAACAGCCCCCGCTGCACGGAGAGGTAGACACAGGGTGAGACAACACAACAACAACACGCTACACAAACTACACACTCTTATACATTCCACAAATTCATCTACACACGTGGAATGCTTCAGAGAACGTCAGCATGACGTAAAAAAAATTCTTTCAGGCGATTTTTAAAGAAAATGTTTTTCCGTCTGCGTTCCATCGCAGCGCAGAGAACATGACCCAGAGTTCCTCAACATCATCATCCAGCCTCACTGAGGGCGGCGGCAGCTTCATCGCAGAACACAGAGGAACAAAGACACGATTGTTGAAGGGAAATGTATGACCGACGGCGAAATGAGATTTTATCTGGACGTCAAGAGAAGTGGAGTTAAATCAGAGTTTACCACAAGATGATCCTGACGGAACCACAGAGACTGAAGAACCAGGAGAACCACAGGGACTGCACAGAGGGCAGAACCAGTAGAACCTGAGGAACCACAGGGTTTGCAACACGTGTGGAACTGGAGGAGAACCTGACAAGTCTGAAGAACCTGCAGAAGCTGCAGAGTTTAAGCTTCTAGAACCAGTGGAACCAGTAGAACCTGGATCAGTGGATCTTGTAGATCCTTTAGTTGTGTAAACATGAACCTGTAGAACCTGACAAATTGTCTGATGCTTGTCTGGAGAACATCTGGAGACTGTAAATCACACCGACAACGTGAGCATCAACAGAACCAACAGAACCCATAGAACCCGTAGAGTTGAGATGCATCTTGGGAAATGTAGTCTCCTCCTCTGATTGTCTCGTCCCTGTCTTCAGTTCTTTAGTTTTGGTCTTTTCAGAGTATTTGGACGAATGTTAATCCAGAACCGTTCTTCAGGGTTCTTTGACAGCCTGTGACCTTTGACCCTGTGTGGTCCTCGTTGCCGTGGTGATAATCCTGACAGCTCGGCTCTGAAACATCTCCGTTCTCCTGCTCTGACATTCTGCTCCACTCATGTTCTGGCACGGCTCCTGATTTATCTTTGACAGCATCAAACACGATGTCTGAACACGGGACATGTGCAGACTCCCCGTTAGCGTCTGCGCCGCTGCAGGCGCCGCCGCCGCCTCTTAAAGGGACAGGACAGTTTGTTCTGTTTTCACCTGAAATCCTCATTTTTTAGTGTCACCTCAGTGTGTTGGAACAAGCTGGAGCTTTTTGATTTGTAAAGCTCTGTTTCCTCTGTCTCACTTACAGCCTCCGGACAGGTCGTGTTGCCGTGGCAACGAGGAGGGTGGATCATCGTAACGTTTCCCAATGAGCAGCGGATGTTCCCCGGCCAATAGAAAGTCCTCTGAGGTCATCACCTGCAGCCAATGAGCTCAGAGATCATCTGTTTCCTCTTCTGTTCTTCTTTGCTCTGCTTCTCTCGTCATCACTCGTTCATCTCACTCGACGCGATGCTCTGAGTCCGACGTGTGTTTCGTTCAGTCCAGAACAAAACCTGTCAAATCAATGTTTAATGTGAGCAGAAGAAAACAGTTAGAAGTCCAGAGGGGGAGGAGCCTCAGATGGAGGTTTGTTCTGTTCTTCGGACCAGATGTTAACGATGATGACTCATGTCGTCCTGATAGTTCCGTCACGAAACCTTTTCCCTCCACGATAAAAACCTCCTGCATATTTTTATATGGACGCAGGGTTTATGCCATGTACTGCAGTCAGCCACCAGGGGGTGATGGAGCTTTAATTTCATCCATCTTTATTTACATACAACACGTTGTGTGCATGTCGTGGATCCACATGTGTGTAGATAGTAATCACACGTGATTTATGCTCAATAGTAACTGACGGCTGCCCTCTCCTTCTCTTTTGTTAAACGGACACAGATGAGTAGAGGAAGTGACGTGAGCAGGTCAGAGGTCAGATCTCAGTGTGGACAGTCTGTGTGTCTCTGTGTTTGGTCTCCTCCTCCTGAGGCTCTGCAGCTGCTCCAGATCCACTGTGTTCTCCAGATGTCCGTTAGTGGACAGAGGCTGTTTACAGATGTTTACAGATGTTTACAGATCAGACCTGAGCTGAAAGTCGCTGCGTTAAGATTCAGACGATGATTCTCTTCAGCTTCATCCCATTCCCTCTTCTCTTTGCTCTGCTCTCTGATCTCTTCTCGCTTCTACTCGACTCGACTAGATTCTCTCTCCTGTGGACGTCAGCCACACTCACCTCAGCTCTGCTGGTTTCTACTGGACTCTACTGGTCCCAACAGGAAACTGATCTGAAGCCTCTCCAGCTCGGACTGAGCCAAACATGGATTTGTATTTTTCTGACGTGAACGCTGGTCTGGAGGATGATTCTACTGGTTTCTATTGGAGTGTAAGCGAGTTTCGGTTGCTGCTCTGACATCAAGAAACAAAGTTGAAGCAGAAACGTTAACGTGGACGAGCGTCTCCTTCCTGGACAGAGTTTCAGTTTTGATGGAAACGTAAATAACTTTGAAAGTTGACTTTGGACAAATCCTCCGACTGGAGCACAGCTCTGCTTCTGTCGTCCTGTGGCAGAAACTCCCGAGATGCTGAATGTATTTTATGTTGCATGATTCATAGCAATAATAATAATAACATGAATAATAATAAAGTTGCAGTGTATTTATACAGTTGAAGCTGCCGTCACGTGTGCAGAGCAGAGCCTCCTGCAGCTCTGTGTGAAATATGTACATACAAAGAGGAATAAAGTCACACGTTTGATATATATTGATTTCATCTTCTCTTTAATATGTTGAACACTTATAATCATAAAGAGACAGGAGTTTGAGACAGAGGCTGAAAAGAGGAGCTGCAGCGACGAGGACAGTGATCTGAACTCTGATTAAATGATGAACAGAATATGTCTCCTCTACCTCCTGACTGGACACATCTCACTTGGTTTTCACCTGAATCATTTCACAATAAGAGTTTGACACGATGCGGAGCCGAGCGGGGACGCCTGATTGGTCCTGACGCTGGTCAGACGTATAAAGACGGAGTCAGGTGTTCGCAGGTTTGTCTCCGACAGGGTGAACCACATAGCTGCTCTGTTGACTTTGGCTCCGGTTCATGTTGAAAGTGAATATTTCCTCTGTGAAGAAACAAACTGATCGACCTCTACACTGCAGCTCTTCTACAGCTGCAGAGACATGGCACAGTTTCTATAACGTTTCAAACAGTTTGAAGTGAAGACTGAGTAAAAGTCAGTGAAGTCCACAGTTAACACAAATAATAGAGATATGATTCCATGACGTTAACAGAACGCTGTGACCTCAGCTGGTCTCAGGTCTTGATCAAACCAGTTCCCAGCAGGTTCAGCCATGTGAGTCCAAACAGGGACCTAGCATCTAGCTCCTGTTAGCTTGTTTTAGCCTGATGCTGCATTCAATATGACCAGAGTGGGAAAAATCAATATCACCCATTAATTCAAGTTAGGTAGCATCAGTGCTAAGCACATACACAGTCAAAAGCAGCTAGCTAGCTAGCTTAGCTTAGGCTGTCAGAGACTCCAAATGTATTATTAGATTTAAACAGCCTGAACAGCATCTACATCGAGGAGATCAACTCATTGATTCACTTGTGGTACAAACAGTGAAACAAGCAGGAGGTCACAGTGGCTGCTGGTTGGCTCTCAGCTGCAGCACCATGCTGTTCAGCCTCACTGTGTGTAGCTTCTGGTTATGGTGATCGCACACGTGTCAGTGACAGCTCATTACATTGAACAATAGAGGAACATGAGGACTCTGCTGTGGTTTTGATTGAAGTAAGTGAGGAGCTCTGAAAAGAGACGGAGCAACAAGGAGGAGCAGGTGACTCACACCTGAGGCAGCCAATGACTAATCTGACATGAATGACACCTGAGTCCAGTCTCCTGTATCCTCCACAGGCTCTTTAGATAAACACATTCTTCTCCGTAGTTCTGTTATACACGCGCTGCATGTCCCACATACCTGGGCGTGGCTGTGTGATTGATGGCTTGGCGCTGTGGCCGGCACGACCCAGACTGGAGACGTGAGGTAACACTGTGGTTTCATGTCAGCCACGTTCGTTAACAGTCTTTCACTAATTGGCTCAGATACCAGATGACAGCATCGCTCGTGTCCTGATTTGCCCACTGAGACAATAAAGTTCAGATTTGATCCCTGACAACCTGGAGAGGAGGATGAAGACTGAAGCTCCTGAGGATGAGGAGGGGACGAGCCCACTGGGAAACCACTTCACCACCAGGTTGTGTATCACATGCAGCATCATACTCTGCAGAACGGACCACCACTGTACGACTACCGCTCCTAAAATCTCTCGGCTGCTTCTCCCTGATTATCAACGGCCACAAACTACAAACAGAACAAGTTGTGAGGTTTTTAAAAGTTCCTGGTTTGCAGCAGTGCTGCAGAAAACGATGGTTCACTGGACCAATCAGCCGTGTCCTGTGTCCTGAAACCCGCTGACGCAGGACCTCTGTGCAGGGACTCCGTTGGGCTGGGCAGTAAAGACGGCCTCGGGTGGAAAAGGAACAAATGACTTCTTCAATTTGTTCCTTTTCCAGCAGGAAAATTCCTGAAATTCATCAAAAGTAAAAGTTAAAAAGGCATCAGGACTTCTCTGATTGGACGACTGGGAGGATGATGCTGAGAGGACTGAGGGGATTGGATAAAGACCACACACTGTAAATATATAAATAAATATAAATATAAAAGACGTCATGATTGACAGCTGAGACTGATCCTGATTGGTTTAGAGCTTGTATGGGCCGGACCTCGAGACCGTGGCTCCGCTCCACGATCACTACAGAACAGACGCCGACTGACATGATGTCAGTGTTTGTTCGGTTAGAATATAAACAGTTAGGATTCATGTTATAAAACATGAGGAGAAAATAACTTGAACTGGACTTAGAGGAGACTGGAGGGCCTCACACACACACACACACACAGACACACACACACACACACACACACACACACACACACACACACACACACACACACACACACACACACACACACACACACACACACAGAGGAAACACATTAACAGACAAATGGCTGCAGCAGGATTGATGTTTATCCAGCAGTCTATTTAAAGAGAGCAGATTATTGCCAGGAGTGATTGAAGAAAAGATAAAGACATGAGAGAAAGATGAGAACATGGAAAGAGAGACAGAAACAGGGGGAAGAGATGAACGGAGAGATAAAGATTAATGAGAGGAGAAAAAATAAACTTAATATATGATCACTTGATAAAATAATGGTTTTATTTATGTTCTCGTCTTCTCCTCAAATGTGTCGTCTCTTGTTTTTAAACCTGTAATCATGAGTTTGACAAGTTCATCATAAGAAGTTTGACTGTATATAGAGTTATAGATGAAAGGTTGTTGTTTGGAGCTGAGCTGTCGACACAGAAGGAAGCTGCAGCAGATAAGAGCCGGTCAATAAGAGTCAGCTCCTGGTGGTGCGAGCATCATAAATACCAGACTGAGAGAGAGAGAGAGAGACAGAGAGAGAGAGAGACAGAAGGAGAAGAGAGAGAGAGAGACAGAGAGACACAGAGAGACAGAGAGAGAGAGAGAGAGACAGAAGGAGAGAGAGAGAGAGAGAGACAGAGAGACACAGAGAGAGAGAGAGAGAGAGAGAGAGAGAGACAGAGAGAGAGAGAGAGAGAGAGAGAGAGAGACAGAGAGACAGAGAGAGAGAGACAGAGAGAGACAGAGAGAGAGACAGAGAGAGAGAGAGAGAGAGAGAGAGAGAGAGAGAGAGAGAGAGAGAGAGACAGAGAGAGAGAGAGAGAGAGACAGAGAGAGACAGAGAGAGAGAGAGAGAGAGAGAGAGAGACAGAGACAGAGAGAGAGAGACAGAGAGAGAGAGAGAGAGAGAGAGAGACAGAGACAGAGAGAGAGAGACAGAGAGAGAGAGAGAGAGAGAGAGACAGAGAGAGAGAGAGAGAGAGAGAGAGAGAGAGAGAGAGAGAGAGAGAGAGAGAGAGAGAGAGAGAGAGAGAGAGAGAGAGAGACAGAGAGAGAGAGAGAGACAGAGAGACAGAGAGAGAGAGAGAGAGAGACAGAGAGACAGAGAGAGAGGGAGAGAGACAGAGAGAGAGAGAGAGAGAGAGAGAGAGAGAGAGAGAGACAGACAGACAGAGACAGAGAGAGAGAGAGACAGAAGGAGAGAGAGAGAGAGAGAGAGAGAGAGAGAGAGAGAGAGAGACAGAGAGACAGAGACAGAGAGACAGAGAGAGAGAGAGAGAGAGAGAGAGACAGAGAGACAGAGAGAGAGAGAGACAGAGAGAGAGAGACAGAGAGAGAGAGAGACAGAGAGACAGAGAGAGAGACAGAGAGACAGAGAGAGAGAGATCTCCAGCCTGGTCAACATCATCCTCTCGCAGGAGAATCATTAACTGAATTCACGCTCACCACGTTCAGAGACGTTGAAACACAACACTGACAGCAGCATGAAATGAAAATGATAAAATGTGGCAGATGAAAGCAGATGTTTCTGGAGGCGTAAAGTTCCAGACTGGTTCCTCCTGAGACCAATGGGATTGTCACACTTGTTGTTTCTGGCGTCATCAGCTGAATGTCATGTCAACAGCCACCAGTGCTGTGACTGAAGCACAGAGTCACCACATGCAGCAAACACAACAAGTCACTGCACACATCAGGGTGAAGACTCCGTTACACACCAACAGCCCACAGCCACTGGTTACTACACTTTGTATAGATGCAGGAAAACCATGCAAAGCAGAGATATCCCATAATACTTGTACTCCAGCACCCCTCCCTCCTCCTGGATTCTGTGCACAAGAACCGAGCTTCTATTCCAGACTGCAGCTGTTCTCAGACCTGTGTCCTGCAGGTGGGACCATGTGCAGTAGAAGCTTCAGGAGCAGGAAGTTGTGACCTCTGCCTCCAGAACGTCCCTCATATTGGTTTCAGTCAATGAGACATATTGAGTTCCTGTTCATCATCACAGCTCTAATGTTCAGAACCACCGTCCTCAGCCTGTCCATCTCCGCAGCTCGCTGTCCCTGGCTCTGTCAGGGGGCGTGTCAGACTGGTGAAGTCGACTCGCATCACACGTCACACTGATGCGTTCGGACTGACGCGCTTCACTCATTCACAAAAACACACTGATGGAAAGACACATCACGTCTCTGGTGGAAAGACACATCACGTCTCTGGTGGAAAGACACATCACGTCTCTGATGGAAAGACACATCACGTCTCTGGTGGAAAGACACATCACGTCTCTGATGGAAAGACACATCACGTCTCTGATGGAAAGACACATCACGTCTCCTTTAAATTACTTTTACTGTCTAAAGTGTCTTTGGTCCCAAACACGTCTCACTATGGATTCACCTGGTGTGACCCCCCCCCCTCCCGGTTCAAGCTTTCACATCATTCTTTATTTACAGTCAAACATCATTTTGATCTGATCTGATCTTTCTGTTTTCCTGCTCACGTTCCTTCATCGTATTCACATTTTATCTTGTGGTTGTATTTCTTCTTTATCACTTTATAAACGAACTGAAGCTTCTTTATCCACTCAGACATGATTTAATAATTTTAAATTTTATGCTCATTTTGTGAGTAATTTTGCACATTCCTGATTTAAAGTGAATTAAACCATATGATCAGCAGCTTCCCTGATGTTAAACAGGGATTCACCACGTGTTGAACTCTGCTCTCTGGTGACCTCCGCTGGTGGAACCTGTCACCTGCTCACACACAGTTTCCACTTGGACTGAACATCTCCTCCTCCTTCTCCTCCTGCTGATAAAACCACATGAACATCTCCTCCTCCTTCTCCTCCTGCTGATAAAACCACATGAACATCTCCTCCTCCTTCTCCTCCTGCTGATAAAACCACATGAACATCTCCTCCTCCTTCTCCTCCTGCTGATAAAACCACATGAACATCTCCTCCTCCTTCTCCTCCTGCTGATAAAACCACATGAACATCTCCTCCTCCTTCTCCTCCTGCTGATAAAACCACATGAACATCTCCTCCTCATTCTCCTCCTGCTGATAAAACCACATGTCCCAGTGTCTGGGTCATTCAATCTACATGTTACCTTTATCTCAGCTTTATCATTTTTATTATAATGTGTCTCATGTCTTAAAATTAAAAGCAAAGTATAAACCCATCATGTTTATTTTATTATATTTTAGCTTCACTTTAAGGAGCTGTCATGTCGTCTATCTTTATTTACAAAATCTAAACAATGCTGATGTTTTACTTAGCATACTAACAACTGGAGTTAGCATGCTAACAACTGGAGTTAGCATGCTAACAACTGAAGTTAGCATGCTAACAACTGGAGTTAGCATGCTAACAACTGGAGTTAGCATGCTTATCAGCTAGTCCTGGTCCGTCGGCTCACTGTAGCATCAAGTCTGCTGCTCAGAGTCGTGGTATCATTTCTGGTTTCATAAACATAATGATGACTGAGTTCAGCAGCAGAGAAAATCAACACATAGCACCTAAAGCTAAAGTTTAATTTGATTTTGTCTTATACGTTGAACCAACATCTGTTAATCTCTCTGATTCTTTTCTTTCTATTCTTGTAAATAGCCGTCCTATCACTGTGCTGGGACCAGGTCCCACAACTCAACACTGACTCCACGCTCACTCAGCCAGCGTCACATTACTGAAGTTTCCTGATTTCAGTGTTTGCACTTGATGTTTTTCTTCTCTGCTCCACAATTGCTGACTTGCTTCTCGCAGATATTATCATTATTACTGTTATTATTCTAATGGCAGTAACTTGAATGTGTCTCCACAGGTTTTATTTTCGAGACGTCTGTGTGAAGGAACAAATAACTGCTCCGTGAATCCCTACAGAGTCGTTCCCTGGACTCGTGACCTCTGACCTCCCCGAGGAGCGCAGCTTACTTCGCTGCTGAGGGATTCACGATAACCCGTAGCGTGATGTGTTAACTGTGAGAACTGGACGATGGTCCGGACTGAGGCCAAACATGGGAAGGTTCTCACCGTTTAGTTCCTGAGTAAATAGACGTTCCAGAGGGAAGTCTGGACCTGGAACATTCCTCAACTGATTGGCTGTAATTGGCGACCGTTTAACGGTTTCAGCAAGAGGGCGCTCACGAGTCACTCCTCTATGAACTGGAGTTCACTCACAATTCACAATAAAGAATCAGGCACAAATAATTACGTTTTGTTTTCAGTTTAAGAAATTAGAAAATATCTTCTTCTTAGAACAAATAAGTGATGTATTTAAGGATAAATATGGTTAATATGACCTCATTAAATATCAAGGTATATATTTTTTGAGTGATTAACTGTTTCCCTGAGCACAGACTGACAGGCATCATCTCAACAAGTACAAGTTCAGAGCCTGACGGACACACAACACATACACAACATACACATACACTAAAAATGTATTAATGTATTGAATTAATAAATTAATTGCACAGATAACTTGCACTTTTATCTAACGCACAGAACGCGTTAGATAAAAGTCAATACCTGCCTGACAGACTGAACTGAGGGCACGCCGTCACCTCGGGAGCGCGCCCCGCCGGGAGCGCGCCCCGCCCTGAGGGCTGTCCGCGCGCCGCCTGTCTCCCTGACATCATCAATTCTGATCACGTGTTTGTATCGATCATCATCATCGATCAGCTCCGCCCACCTGCCCCTCCTGTCCACGTGACCTCCACTCGTCACTACCCATGTTTCACGACAGGTGCGTGATTTCCGGCAGCGCGGAGGGATCTCGCGAGAGTCAGGTGAGGCGGAAGTGAAGTGACGACAGAGTCCCGCGGCGGTTCACCTGTCCGCAGGTGAAGAAGAGAGAGAAGGAGGAAAAGAGGAGGAAGAGAGAGGGGAGAGAGAGAAGAGTGAGTACAGCTGATGTTCTGTTGAAGAAGGTTCTCCTGTCTCACCTGTCCTGTGTCACCTGTCTTCTTCCTGGTTCTCCTGCGCCTCAGTTCCAGTTCCACAGGATCCCCCGGTTCCAGCTGCGCGTTAACACGTCACATGTACCGAGAACCTCCAGGGACTTTCACTGAGGTTCTGTGGTCTAATAGGTTCGAGTTCTGGTTTTACTGAGGTTCTACCTGTGCTTTGGTTTCCAGTCCTCTATGAAGAGGTTCTGTTTGTTAGTGGTCTGTAACAGGAAGTGAGGTTCTAGTTGTATTCTGATGTGTAGTTATCTGTGGGCTTTCATTTCTTTTTATTAATGTCTCAGTTGCTTGTGGTTTCCTACGATAAGGATGAATTTGTCTTTAAAGAGGTTCTGGACTTCCACCGGGTCTTTGAGGAGGTTCTAGTGCTGTGACTCATTTGGCTCTGGGGTTCTATCTGAGGATGTTCTTGTTCTAGTGGGGGTTCCCAGGGTTCTAGTGTTCCATCTGGCTCTGCTCAGGGTCACAGCGCTGAGGTGTGGGGATGAGACCTGGTCACTTCTAGTTGACTTGAGGAAATGAGATTTGGAGCATGTGGTCCCCCACTGGGAGGTTCTGTTCTCAAGAGGAGGTTCTATGGGTCTCTGAAGAGGTTCTAGTTACTGTGGTTCCTGACACTCTGTCCCTCTACGCTGGGGAACTAATATAACGATGGATCACTATCTGACAGCTCGTTAGTGTTCACCAGCCAATCAGCTCTCCTGTGATTGGTTAATCAGTCAGCAGGTGACAGGCCTGGGGCGGAGGGGCGAGCCGTCGCCATGGTGACAGAGATGACTTCATTAATTGACAGCTCTGAGTCAGCTGCTGCTCGATTCTGTCGTAAACATGAATGACCTGTAATTAAAACATTTCAATGAAGTAATGAACCATAAGATCTTTTCAGTGATCTTATTGGCTGATCCACGACTGAGTCATGCATCACATGACGGGGACGACCACGTCCTCATAGACGCTCAAAGATCTGACTGGAACTGTCCTATAGTTATATATTTATATCTATATAAATACCTAATTGATGAAGAGATGAACGTCTCAGCGACGACTCTACGGTTCCGTCGACTTTCCTCCGGCACCAGAGTTTCACATTTATTGTCTGGGTTATGATGAGATATGGTTCAGCGCTCATGCTGCGCTCATGCTCCCCTCAGGATGAACTGAAATGACTCTGATGAATGAAATGTGGCCCAGACGTTCATGTTCCCCTCAGGATAAACTGTAGTAACTCTGAGGACCTTTCATCCAGCGCCGCCACCTGGTGGACGTGTTGATTGATTTATTCGCGAGCAGCGGCCTGTCGGACTTCAGACTGAGTGCAGAGCCTGATCCTGAATCAGCGGCAGCAGAGACCAGTCTGCCAACATGCCTCCTGCTGCAGCCAGCACATTCCTGACCCATGACACCACGACACACTGAGCGTCCTCCTGCACTCAGCTGCAGCACGCTGCGCCCCGCGGCCACAGCACACACAGCAACACAACACAGCAACACAACATATGACACAAAGCCTCAGTAACCAACACAATAACCATGATGTTCACATTAATACATGCAGAGAATACACGTGGTGACGAGAGGACAGAGGCCGATGAAGCAACTGAACAAAACAGAGACGATCTGTCAGTAAATTGATTCGTTCATCAGAGGGAAATTTAGATATTTAGAAAATCAATTAAATCATAATCTTCTAGAAAATGTCAGTTTGAGCTTTTGTACGAATGATCAGTTTTTTTAGGTCAATTTGGGCAAAACCAGACGTGTGAAAATGTCTTTAGCATTTGCACAACTTTATAAACAACACGATAAATCATTTAATCAAAAGAGGAGTCAGAAGATTCATGAAAAAAGTCGTAGACACAGATTCTTCCCAGAAGGAACGTTCACCCGAAAACTTCGTCACACTGAAACTGAATCAGAGCAGCATCAAGTGGCCGTCAGAAGAACTGCAGCTTAAAACACCAGAGGCAGCTGATTGGCCACAAGTACAAGTTTGAACTTGGCTAACAAAACTGATTATATATCTTATGATCTATGACTGATTTACTTTATTCCATAACCGTAAAAACTGGGACTTTTTGACCTTGAAGTAGATAAAAAAACCTCAGAAATTATCTGAAATTAAATAAATAAGATTTCAGATCACACCTATTTATCCTGCATGACATACACTAGATTGTTTTCCACTAATAACCAACCACCTGATTCTACACAACCTGTCATCACGCTTCAACATTCAGATGTGTGTAATCACAGTTTAACAATAATCAATCAGAAGAACTAATCAAAGTGTTTCTTTACACCGAAGCTCGATTCTCCTGATCCGTTTTCAGGTTGTGACTCTTGACAGAACAAGACGTTGAAGAAGATCAAGACGTTGAAGAAGAACAAGCGTTGAAGAAGGCGTTGAAGAAGAACAAGGCGTTGAAGAAGATCAAGACGTTGAAGAACAAGACGTTGAAGAAGACGTTGAAGAACAAGACGTTGAAGAAGAACAAGTCGTTGAAGAAGACGTTGAAGAACAAGACGTTTGAAGAAGACGTTGAAGAACAAGACGTTTGAAGAAGACGTTGAAGAAGAAGATGTTAAAGATGTCACTTCGGACTCTGGGGAAACTGGGGCAGACTTTTCAAGTGTTTCACAGACGATGATCAGTCAGGATGAAACTGCTTCTTCCGAACAAGGCGCTCACAGTCGTTAAGGAGCAGAACAGCCTCTTTTAGCTGCGATGCAGATAAGATAAGATCGACTGAAGGGAACAAGGAGCTCATTGACCAGCAGTGTGACTGAAAATCAGCAGGAAGGCTGAAATGTTCAAGTTTTGGGGAAAGAAACCTCTGAATGAGCTCTTGATGTTTTAATGAGGCATGTAATTTGTGTGTTTGCAGTGAGTAACCCCATCCCGTCCAATCTGAAGTCAGAGGCCAAGAAAGCTGCCAAGATCCTGACGGACTTCACAGAGATCTCCAGCAGGATCGGACCAGACAAGCTCATCCCCCGTAAGAGCGTCTGTTAACTCACATTCAGCTGTATCAGATATACAGGCTCACATTAAACTGTATTAAATAAACAGTGAGTAAACTCAAATGAAAACAGTTAAATAAGATAAAATCTGATCAGATCTTCAGGCACGGAGCTGGACGACAGAACTGGTCCTGACTGACAGAGAAATAGTTCAGCACTTTGGGGACGACATTTCCTTGACTTCTGAGCTTTATGCTAAGCTAAGCTAAGCTAACTCTCTAAACGTGTTTATTGAAAAGTGTGTTTCCGTGTGTTGCAGCTCATGTGATAGCGAAGGCCGAGGGTCTGGCCATCATCTCCGTCATCAAGGCCGGCTTCATGATCACCGCCCGAGGAGGAAGTGGCATCGTCATCGCCCGACTGGCCGACAGACGTAAGACCTCTGACCTCTGACCCCTGACCCTGTCCGTCTGTCTTTACATTCAGGGTTTCTCTTCCTGTTTGTCTGGGTCTTCGGTTCCACTCTGACCTTTTTGTTTTTGCGGGTCTTTTTTTTGACATGCTGCGTTTCCTTAGCAACAAGCAGACACAGTGGCTCAGATGTGCCCTCGGCGCTGTGAGCAGTCATCTGATGGGCTGTGTCTTCGGTCACGGATAATAATTAACTCGTCTGGCGGTGGCGGCTGTCACATTTCCGTGGCGGGTGTCAGAGTTTGTCGTTGGGCCAAACCCAGCGAGGATCACACGGGCGGAGCTGCAGCTGACGCCTGCACTTCCTCTGCAGGCGGTTTGTTGCTTTAGTGTTTTGAGACCAGAAGTTGAACAGTCTGAACACAGAATGAAGTTTGAACTACATGTTCTGATGTGCGGACGCCGCCACACGTGGCTTTTAAAGGTTGAACGATGTGATGAAAAGCAGGAAGCAGAGATTTGTTTTTTCTAGGTAAATTTTCTGGTTTATTTAACATCAAAAAGTAAATAATTTGTTCATGGTGACGTCTGTAAATAATTTATTTCTCTCGAAAGTTCAAAACACAGATGTTTGATTCACTTGATGGATTCAAGTGAAAAATCGGACATCGTTTCCGACTGTTTAAACGTCACGTGTCTCGTTCTGCTGCTCTGAACAAACCGAGGATCAAGAATCACAGATCTGAGGCTGAGACGTCAACAACAACTGATTCCTACACATGTGGAGTTGTACAATAAATAAAGTGCACAAATGAATTGATCCGAACATTTTGAGACACAACAAATACAGTTACATTTCCTGGATAAGCAAAAAGATCACTAAATACAGAATATATATGTATATATAAATGTTAACATGTATTACTATTAATGTACTTGATTCATCTAGTTAGAAATGTGTTTTATATCAGGTCAATAATTACACTTCGTTGGTCTCAAGTCGACAGAACATTATAAATGACAAAATAATAACTAACTTTAAGCGAAAGTGAAAGAGAAAAGAGGTAAAAGATGACAGATGGAATGATGTATAAATAGATCATAACAATCTACAGTACATGTATGTACGTTATATATGAAAGAGGTAAGAGATTAGGTAAGATTGTAATTCTCCCATTTTTTCATGTTTCCTCATTTGGTCCGGAAGTTTCCTAAAATGACCCCAACTGTAAAAGAACGGCCACGGGCAAATTCACGGAGTTACAAATCTGACAAAACAAGATTATACAACACATTCTTGTTTATTTATAGAAATTCAACCAGAGATAATCTGTTTTTCTTGTTCATAACTAAAATGATGTGTGTTGTGTTTGTAGGTTGGTCGGCGCCTTCTGCCATCGGCATCGCTGGTCTGGGAGGAGGCTTCGAGATCGGAGTGGAGGTGAGAGAACTCGATAAACTCTCTTCAGCTGCATACGTGGGACGATTAATGACTGTATATAAAGAGACTGTATATAAAGTGACTGTATATAAAGAGACTGTATATAAAGAGACTGTATATAAAGAGACTGTATATAAAGACAGCCCTGCTCTCAGGTGTCGGACCTGGTGATCATCCTGAACCAGCGAAGGGCCATTGAGGCGTTCACAAAGGGCGGGAACCTGACGCTGGGCGGGAACTGCACCGTTGCCGTGGGACCCATGGGCAGGTGAGCACCCGTCCTCGCTGCCTCGGACTCTTCATTCTGTTTAATATTTACTTTGGATGTAAATCACAGCTTCAGGTTTAATGTTTTTTAGAGACGGGATGTTCAGTGGTTGTTTGTGTCTGAAGCAGAACCACGTTGAGGATCTGTAACTTCAGATGTGTGATGTGATTGTTCCACAGGGAGGTCTGCGTTGTTTGTTCCTCATGTTCTCTAGTGTGCGTGTGGGCGTGGCCAGGTGTTTCACAGGTAAACGCTTTGTGTCACAGTCCTGTTGAAGAACTGAGCAGCAGTGGGACTTTAACCTAGAACCCTTTGAGACTGTTTCTAGAGACCTATAGAACCTTCTCTCGACCAGAACCTCCTAGTAGATGAGTAGAACCTCTTCATACATCACTACAACTTCCTCAAAGTCCCACAGAACATCCTGTGAAGTCCCGCCCCTTTGTGGGCAACTAGAACCTCATCTCAGGCCTAGAACCTTCTCTCAATGTCTAGAACTCTTGAATAACGAGAATCGTTCCATATATGACCAGATCCACAAAACTCTCCAATGAAGGCATTGCAGGAATTTCCCAGTTTGGGATCATGAAAGTACATTTATTGATCTATCTAGAACTTACTGTTGTGGTCTGGAACCTCCTCACGAGAACCTCCTTGGCCATAAGAACCCAACTAAAGATGTTGAGATCTTCCACAAACACGACAGGAAACAAACGGACTTCTTGTTCTGTTCACTCTGTTTTCTAGGTTCTTTAATGAAGAGTTAGCTCAGTTGTATATTTATTGTTTCCTCTCTCTGTAGTTTATTATGTGTTTCTCAGTATTTCTTCCTCACAGATAACGAACGTCTTCCTCATCTTGTTCCTCAGGAACGTGGAGGCTGATGTGGCGCTGCGTAGCACTGCAGCTGTTTTCACCTACTGCAGGTCCAGAGGTTTGTTTGCTGGAATCTCATTGGAGGGATCGTACCTGATTGAACGCAAAGAGACCAACCGCAAGTACGTACACCCGCCGCCGACCTCCCCGACTGTCGCAGCTTGAATCACCCAAGTTCTCTTGTACTTTTATGTGCACTGTGGCAGGTTTTACTCCCAGGATATCCGTGCGTCGGCCATTTTGAACGGCGATGTGGAGCCTCCCGCGGTTTGCTCCGCCCTTTATCACATCCTGGATGCCTACGCCGATGCCTACACCACCGACTGGACCAGCAAGAACATGCGATCAACGGTAAGTGACGTCAAACACAGCGTTGTAGACCTGGACCTGTCCGTGGTCAGGCGGCACTCAGGGAATTCAGCTGAGGTTTTGATTTGTTTAATTAGTTTTTTCATGTCTGGTCCGGTCAGATGATTCTTCCAGAACTAATACTGTCTTCCAGCCACTTCTCTCAGCAGCGTTCAGTTGTAAAATAAAAGCTGTTGGGATAGAGAAACGTTTCAAGTTGAATTTCAGCCTCCTGTGTGTCTTCTCTTTGATGACTGATCAGCTTGTTGCTGGAAATAGCAACTAGAACTAAGAGGGGCCTCTTTCAGCATGTGGCCACCAGCGGACGTAGTAAACTCCCGAACCTGAAGTCAGAGCCTGACGACCAGGACACAACTACACAAAGTGTCAGAGGTTTAAAGTGTGAAACCAGGTTTCATACTTATTAATATTTGTTGGATTGTTTGAGCGTCGTCTTGTTTGTGGATCTGAATTCAGCCTTTTGATCCGTGTTCTTTTCACCAGTAAACACAGTTGTGCTGGTCGGTGGAACTCACGTCCATGAAATGACAAGTTAACCCGACATCAGTCGCTTCATTCTGGATCTTTCTGCCTTTTGCAGCGTTTAAATCTGAGGCTCCTTCATGACGACTGTTTTCATTTGAAAGATTTTCACTTACCGACGGTGTTCATGTTTTTAACGAGTCACCGGGTGATTTATTAAATGTCATTCAGCTCTTTTATTTCTCTCTGTAGTCGTCTTTCACTCCATCCAGACCTGTAGCTCCGCCTAAACAGAAACCTCCAACCAGCTACCAGCCACCAGCGACCAACTACAAACAACCAGCAGCCGGCTACCAGCCACCAGCAGCCGGCTACCAGCCACCAGCAGCCGGCTACCAGCCACCAGGCGGCTACCAGCCACCAGCAGCGGCCGGCTCAGGTAAAGTCCCCGTCGACAACGTGTTGTTTTCAGTCACGTGTGTGTTGTCGAGGTCAGTGTGTGATGTTGTGATGCGTTCAGGTCCATGGTCAGGAACAGGAAATAAAAATGCCCTCTACCCGAGCATTTCCGTCTATAAATCGAACACCTCAGGTGAGTGTGCACATCCACCTTCATCTCTGACAACCGGTTACCATGGTTACAGCTTGTTTCCTTCTCTACCTCCTTCGTTTACCTCCAACTTCTTCTTTATCCACTTCTTCCTCTTTTCCTTTCCTTCACTCTCCTCCATTCCTCTTTCACTTCATCCTTCACTGCTTTGTCTCCTTGTTTCCTTCAACCGTTTCCTCTCTTCCTCTTCTCCCTCCTTCATTCCTTCCTCCTCTTTTCCTCTCAACTTCCTGGGACCAGTTCTGATGCTGCAGCTCCCTCTAGTGGCCCAGCAGCCACATGTTTCTGCTTCACTTTTCCTCCTGGTTTAAAAACGACTCAATGAAATAAAGATGAAGACGTAAAGTTATAACATGATAACGACACCGACTCATTTTTCACTTCATTCATAGAAAAGAGTATTCATAGAAAATACACGATAATATTCTATATGTGTATTTTTATTATATCATTTATTTTAATTTAGCATATTCTAATATTGAACGTGTCAATTAATTTGTAATGATGCATTATATGTATTTAATATATCTATATATGATATTATTTTTTTAAACGCACTAAAGTACATTTGTAATGTTGAGTATATGAATAAAAATAAAAATAGGACATAAAATACATGTTTTCAAAATACTCAATTGACATAGTAATGATAACAGATTATTTACAAAAGATAAAATAATGAAAAATGAAATAAAATAGAACATAAAAAAGTATTAAATAAAATCACTGTGTATATTATATATAAATATAAATATTTTCTCAAATACCCCACAATTCATATAAAGACACAAATGTTGTGAAGTCAAATTTAAAGCTTGTGATTTTTCTCCTCTAGGTGGCGCACCATCTGCGGGTGCAACCAGCGGACAGCTGGTTGTCACGGCGACCCACCCGTATGCGGGGCAGCAGCCCGGCGACCTGAGCTTCGTCCCCGGCGACCAAATCACCGTCATCACCAAGACAGAGTCCCAGTACGACTGGTGGGAGGGGCAACTGGTCGATGGGCGGGTCGGCATCTTCCCCGCTAACTTCGTCACGTACTGATACTCACCTGGTGGAGTGTGGAGGTACTGCAGCTAATACCACACTCTACGGGAAGAGGGAGGGGTCAAGGGACAGGTTTTGGGTTTTGCTTCATTTTAGAGCTTTAACGATTATTAAAAGAAAATATGCAACTTTTTTAAGAATCAGTTGTCGAATCGTTGTAAACTGAATATTTTGTTGTTTTTCACACAAACAAACTGATTCTGGATTAATTCAGGAAATAATCCGCAGATCATTTGAAAATGAAAATAATCACTTTAGTTTACAGGTTTGTTATTTACAAAGAATTCCATAGAAATGTTTCTGAATGTAAACATATATATTTATTATCAATGAGTCATTTATTCAAACACATATTCATGAAGTGTGTGAACAGCTGCAGACACACTCCAGCTTTCTGCTGCTTCCTCCACTAAATGTTCCTCAATGTTCTACACACTTTTAATTCACACATTAAAAACAGTTCTCATAAAGAAGAATGTTTCAGAAGAATAACGTGAGATCAAATGACATCACATGTTCCTCTTCAACCAGATTTTTAGAAATGAACAGAGCAGTGGAAACTTTGCTGTGAACACAACAATGAAACATCAGCTGATTAAAAGTCTGAATCAAATCTTTCGCTCCAACACCTTCGTGGCCTTCATCTGAGAATTCTGCAGCAGAACTCACTTCCTGTCCTTTCCCTTCAAAATACAAACAAGAAAAACAACCAAAAACCTCTTTTATATTTGGTACCAAAATAAAAGCACTTTTCAAACTAAATTAAGATGGATTTGATTTAGAAAGTCCTTTTATTAGTTTTTTTCATTTTGTTATATATAAGAGTATTTAAATCCTCTGTGGTCTGTTACTGTCTCCACCTTTACAATGTGTCCACAGCACGAAACGGGACGTGGGGGGTGTTAGTTCTTTATCTTCTGTGCTTGTGGTCAATATATAATGCAGCAGGATTATCACTTTATCTAGATTAACATAATAATAATGATGTTTGTGGGATTGTTTTTACATATCAGAGGCTGTTTGAAGATTATAAATAAATCAAATTTATAAAACTGTCATTTGCATCAATTACTATTTATGTCCAGTTTGTCAAATAAATGATTGAGAAAGTTCAAACTTATTAAAATGTCTAAAATAATTTGCAATTAAAATAAAATATCTGTAAATGAGACTTAAAGTAGATGGAAGCTGAGATGCTGTTGAGTATAATTTCACATGTATGTGTGAATCTGCTGATCGATGAAGACGAGGAAGCAGTTCTTCACTGAATGGAAACCACCAGTTGGACTGAGGAGGAAACGACTCGTCCTGATTAAAAAACAAATCTCCTGTTCCAACACAAACTTTAAAGCAACGTGATGATTCTGTTCACGTGTCTTTGAAGTCGCTCACTTCACAGACGTTCTGTTACGACGTGAATCTCCCGTGAATCGGACGTCATCGCTCCGAACAGAAGAGCTCTGTGGCTCACAGCTACCGGTCACAGCGCTGACATCAGGCCGGAGAGAAGAAGGACGAGTCCTGAGAACAGTTCTACTCTCACATCTGAACGCTGGAAGAAAAAGATCAACACGTTGCTTTTCACTGAAGCAGAAATCTGAAAAGACTTTTTCAGGTTTGACATTTTCTAGATCAAACCAGAGTCAAAATGAAAAAACCCATTCACCTCAAAGTTTAACCTCCGATTTGAAACCGTCTTCGCACTCGAGCCCATAAGATTCTCACTCTCCAGGTTTATTCCTCAAAAGGTCCCTTCTCAAATCCAACAGAAACATTAAAGACACATACTCGTGTTACTTTACATAGAAAGTGATTCTATTCTCAATCCCGCAGAAAATTTACGATTTCAAACGTTTCTTTGAAGATTTCTTGTGGTCGTCGGACATAAATGAGACTTTGTGTGAAAAGCACACATCAGCACTTTGAACTACTTTTACATAAAGTTGTTTTTCTATCAAATAAACAGACTCCGTGTTTGTTCAGGCTGAATTCACTCAGTGATTTGTGATAAACAAACAGTTTGTTCACAGATTCTTCCACAGGAAACGTTCCAGTATCTGAGAAGTCCTGATGAGTCCTGATGAGTCTGGAGGATCTGAACCAGCGGGTTTCTGCACAGGTTCGATCCCCTGAATGGAGTCTGTCGCTCAGGTTTTTCATCTTTTCATTTTATCTTCTTCTTCGTGCAAACGACGTGGACGTAAAAGTCGCTCGCAGGAAAGAATCCGAAAGACTTAATGAAAACGAGTTTTCTCCAGGTGACGACTGAACTCTGTCCTTTCAATCTTGTAAAACATAAAACATCTGAAATGATTAAGACTAAGTATAAGTTTCATTCTCCTGAACACAAACTGTCACCTGCTGCTCTGCATCACCTGAGGATCACCGCGCTGTCACTGCTGCATTGTGGGACATTAAGAGTGTTGTGTAATCATGCAGCCATACCTCTACGTTTTAAAACTAAAACCCAGATGAATAAGAGAAATTTTCAGTTTAGTTGCTTTATACTTTTATTCTATTTTGCTTTTTCAAGACAAAAGTTACAATTTAAAGATTAAAGTTTAACGTTTAGGAATAAATCCAACTAGCTGCGTTAGTGACAATGTGCCCGTCCACTGAAGAACTCCATGAAAATGGTGAAACTGTTCTTCACAATCTCTAATATAAAGTATTATTGGTTTTACTCGTGAAGTTTGAAAGAGACAAACGGAAATCTTTGGTTTAAAGTGTTTTTTGAGGTCATGAGTTTAAACCTTGAAGATCTCGTACTTTGTGCAAACGGACGTTTCAAGATAAAAACTGAGGAACTACAGAGAACGTTGAGGTGCGACTTAGTAAAAACTGAAATCTACGACAAAAGATCTTCTTCAGGTTTGTTTGTTCAAAAGACAAAGCCAGACAGGAAGCAGAACCGTTTCAAAGTAAAAGCATATCATGAAATAGTGTTAAAACAGGAGTCTGGGCTCGTGAGGAAAGTTATATGATAAAAGTTTGTTTCTCATCATGTCCTCCAGATGGCGCCTGTGTGTGCGGCTGCCGGTCACAGTCCTCCACGGAATCAGGAAGCGTCACGCCGCTGGTCTCCGGCAGCATCAGGCACAGGCCGCAGCCTATGATTGGTCCGCTGCTGTACACGGCCATGGCAGCCAATGAGATTGCTCCGTTGGGGTTGGGGGGAACGAGGGTGTTGACGAGGCAGCCGAGGCGGAAACACAGGTTGACCAGGGACACGCAGCGCTGCCTGGATCAGAACGACACCGGTTACATGGAATCTGCTGCAAATGTGACCAGCTAAGTCTGAGTGAGTGGGCGTGTACCTGACCACGGTGGGGAACAGCTCGATGGCGTACAGCGTCGAGATGAAGATGGCCGCCAGGATGCAGAGTTTTCCCAACAGAGCCAAACTCATCACCAGCACCGGTTCGCCTGCACGACAACCAACCAATCAATATCTGATCACTGATCAATATCACGTCAGTCAGAGACTAATCCATCAAAGATTCCACCGATATAAATGTCCCCGTATTGACATTTTGACACATTTGAAAAGGTTTAAATAAAATCGTAGCTGACAATTTCTTCCTATTGATTAATGATCAATGAGTTTTGGACGAAGAATTTCCTGCGTGCGGGTGTTTAACGTGAGGACAGAATATCTGAGCCTCCGCTAACACACAGCTAACCTTTACATAAACAACACTGTCGTCTGCGTAGTGAGTCATTTCTTTCAAATACTTAGTGGGCCTGAGATCGAACCCTGTGGGACTCCTGTGCTCAAACTCTACTCAGAGCAACTTCATCTTCTTTACATATGATTGTTTTCACCGTCATATCTGGACAGAAGCAACGACACGAAGCAGGCCGCTCCGCTCAGGAAGAGGGCGAGCATGCTGATTGGCCGTCGCCCCAGGCGGAGCAGTGGGACGAGCAGGCAGGGAGCCTCTGATAGGCCGGAGAAGAACTGGGCGGAGTAGACGCCGACGCCGAAGGAGCCGATGTTCATACAGATGCCAAAGTACGTCAGCGCTGATGCTGCACTGCAAAACAACCACAGGTCAAAACATCTTGTTGTTCTTTGTTTTCAGTTTCTCAAATGAGTCAAATACTAATTTCTTCTCTTGTATTTATCGTCATGAATTCAGTCCACATGAAAAGAGCAGGACTGTTCCACTCTGTAAGGACATGCTCGTCTCACCTCAGGTAGCTCATGATGAAGAGTCTCAGCAGGATGGTCGGGTGTCGGAGGAGGATGATGTCACTGGGGGCGGGGCCTGTGTGTGGCTCCTCCTTCTGAACCTCGAAGGGTTTCTGCAGGTCAGAGCAGGACGAGTGCAACAGCTGCACGTGCACACACACACACACACACACACACACTTCCATTAATAGATCAGGTCACCGAGCAGATGAGTAAAAGTCTGATGTTTATGTCTGTTTTATTTTATTAAGATGAATAAATGTTTCAGTGTTTGTGTCCAAAGATACAAAATGTGTGAATATATGTGAAACCCGGACGTGTGTTTGTGTGTTTGTGTGTTTGTGTGTTTACCAGGTCCAGACACTGTTTATCTGCAGGGCTGTTGCTACGGTAACGGTCCAAAACGTCCATCTTCCTCTTCAACAACAACCAGCGAGGAGACTCTGGGATGGAACTAAAATAAAACGCTTCAGTAAAGTGCCGCTGTTAGAAACCCCTGTTTGACCAGGTGGACAGGTGGACAGGAGGACAGGAGGACAGGAGTGTGCACGTACAAGTAGAGCGGCAGACAGACGAGCTGCGGCAGAGCCAGCGACAGGTGCAGGTGAGTCCAGGTGGGACTGAGCCAGGCCAGAGGAGCTCCCACCATCGTCCCCACGCTGAAGCAGAAGGGCAGGACGGCCGGCGGCCAGAGCCGAGCAGCAGGGGGCGTCCACTCCACGGCTGCAACGCAAACACGCTAACTGCTGCTGACGTGTCTCACAGGGACAGTTCACAACAAGTTCCCCAAAAGGTCACGCATCGGGCAAGCATGTACACAGAACTACGAACGTCCGTCTCCATGCAGATGACACACAATCCTACATTTCTGTTTGGATCCAAACATCCTGGTGTCTCTGACCACCTGTTTGTCCTCGATAGAAGAACAGACGCTGCTGCGAGGACAGATTACAGAACTACCAAGTGTTGGATTGGATCAAGAGTTCAACCCGAACGACGTCTTTCCACCGGAGAATCGGATACAAACTGTCGTCGTGGCCTCTTCTCTGGCCGGAGAGTTCCAAACAGAGGATGTAGTAAAAGAGACGAAGACGAGGAGGAGTGGGCAAGGAAGGGAGGGAATAAGAAAGGAGACAAGGAGCTAAGAAAGGAGAGTAAAGGTAAAATAGAAGAAGAAGGTAGTGAAGGAAATCAGGAGACGTGGAAGGAAAGGACAAAGGAAACAGTGAAGGGAAGGAAAGGAGGAAGTGAGAAAGGAATAGGAAATAGTGAAGGAATTCAGGAGGAATGGAAGGAATGTGTTTTTATCTTCTTCTACAATTTCATTGATATTTGATTATGTCAGTTTCTTATACACTTGTCTTGTTTTCAGTTTAATATTATGTATAAACATGATGTTTTCCTTCATTAAAGCAGGATTTCATTGTCCTGCTTCCTCTGAGACTCTTTAACAAATCCTCCAGCCGCTCTGACCTCTGATCAGAGCGGCTGGAGGCCGTCTCGCTTCATTACCTCAGTGCGGTCTGCACGACTCTATCTGGGACACGTGTTCCACATCAGGCGTGTGTGTGTCCATGTGTGTGTGTGTGTGTGTCCCACCGAGGTCCAATAAGACTCACGGGACAAACCACAGTCTGGTTCTTTAATTCATAATAACCTTCAACCAGACGTTACAGTAAACGAAACACGTTTTCTTCTGTTTCTAAGAAGTAAATATAAGTACGAGATGAATAAAGATGGAATGAAGGTTGTGTGGGTGGGTGGGGGTGTGTGTGTGTGTGTGTGTGTGTGTGTGTGTGTGTGTGTGTGTGTGTGTGTGTGTGTGTGTGTGTGTGTGTGTGTGTGTGTGTGTGTGTGTGTGTGTGTGTGTGTGTGTGTGTGTGTGTGTGTGTGTGTGTGTGTGTGTGTGTGGTTACCCAGGCTGAAGGAGCAGATGTTGATGCAGCAGCAGCAGAGACCAGTCAGGCAGCGAACGGCGAGGAAGACCAGTGGCTGAGGAAGGACGGCGGGCACGAGGCCACACAGAGCGTGCACGCACACACACACCAGCAGCAGTGGACGCTTCCCATACCTGCACGTGAGCAAGGTATTTATCTGTTATTGTTACACCCACATGTTGTTCACATGTAGAATGAACTGATCATCATGTGTCATGTGAGTCGTACCGGTCAGATAACTCTCCTCCAATCAGAGAGCCCAGCAGCTGGCCCACCATGAACACAGTCTGACCATAGGACAACCAGTCTGTCCACGCACACACTGACTGACACGCACACACACACACACACACACACGTACGTTACTACAACGGCGCCCAGGGGCTAAAAGGTGAAAGTGTTGACCATCGACCACACAGAGGTCAAAGGTCACCAACTGTTCAAACACTCAATACGTCACATGGAGAAGAAATAAAAAGTACATGTGGAGAAGCTGTTTGACTTAATGATTGAAAACATGTCCTCATCATAGTGTCTCACTCGTGGTCTCCATGGAAACCACAGGATCACCTGGCGCGGTGCAGACTTTAGCTCGAGTTCGACTAACTTCCCTCTAATGGTTGATCGACGTCAGGTTTCTCATTAACACGGAATCTGTTCATTTATCAACAGGTTCCAAAAGATACCAAATAAACTCAAGTCCTTGATTATTCAAATTAAAAGAAGTTTACAAGATAAACTTAAAATACAACATGAAAGATAAACTCTGTATATTTAAATGTACAGTTTAAGGAATAAACTAAATTAGTTTCAGGAGCTTATCACCACTCACGTCTTGCTGCCGGTTCTCCGTCCTCCAATCGGCTTCGTCCTCGAGCCCTGATTGGTTGATCTCTGCATTCAAAGCGTCCGGGCCGGTGCCGTTACCATGGCTACAAGTGTCCACGGCGATGGCTGCGGTGAAAATGTCGAGGAAGAAGAGGAAGGAGGTGAAGACGAAGATGACAGACAGGCGCCAGTAGACAGACAGCTGCAGCGGAGACATGGTCCCAGGTTCGAGTCCCTCCTCTCTCTGTGAACTTTAACACGCTCTGCAGCCAGCTTTCTATTAACAGCTGCTGCTGATAGACACACAGACAGACAGACGAGGGACAGGCAGGTGAGAGAGAGACAGACCAAGAGAGACAGACAGCTGCAGCAGAGACATGGTTCCAGGTTCGAGTCCCACCTCTCTCTGTGTGAACTTTAACACGCTCTGCAGCCAGCTTTCTATTAACAGCTGCTGCTGACAGACACACACAGAGAGAGAGAGAGAGGGAGAGAGAGAGAGAGAGAGAGAGAGAGAGAGAGAGAGGTTGGAGAGAGAGAGAGAGAGAGAGGGAGAAGAGAGAGAGAGAGAGAGAGAGAGAGAGGGAGAGAGAGAGAGAGAGAGAGAGTAGAGAGAGAGAGAGAGAGAGAGACAGAGAGAGAGAGAGAGAGAGAGAGAGAGACAGAGAGAGAGAGAGAGAGAGAGAGGAGAGAGGGAGTTGGAGAGAGAGAGAGAGAGAGAGAGAGAGAGGAGAGAGAGAGAGAGAGAGAGAGAGAGAGAGAGAGAGAGAGAGAGAGTTAGAGAGAGAGAGAGAGAGAGAGAGAGAGAGAGAGGGGAGTTGGAGAGAGAGAGAGAGAGAGACAGAGAGAGGGGAGTTGGAGAGAGAGAGAGAGAGGAGGGAGAGTTAGAGAGAGAGAGAGAGAGAGAGAGAGAGAGAGAGAGAGAGAGTTGGAGAGAGAGAGAGAGAGAGAGAGAGAGAGAGAGAGAGAGAGAGAGAGAGAGAGAGGGAGAGTGAGAGAGAGAGAGAGAGAGAGAGAGAGAGGAGTTAGAGGGAGAGTTAGAGAGAGAGAGATTCACAGTGAACTCTCATTTAAAGTTTTTTGTTGAAACATGAAGGAGCAGAATATCTTGATACAGTGACATCATGTGGTCCTTTGATGTGGGAGCAAAGAAAAGGGAGGATGGGAAGAAGGAAATGGGAAAGGAGGGGGTAGTGAAGGAAGTAAGGAGGTATGGAAGGTCTAAAGTATAAAGTATATTTAAAGGGACAAAGTCAATTCATTTCCAGTAGAAGTTTTAATGTTTATTCATATTTAATAAAAGAGTTTGTTACATTGGTCTGAAGCAGAAAAGAAAGAAAAACTATATAATACACTATAACATGTCAAATACACAATAAACATATAATACTGTTTAATCTCAGAAAGAGTTGAAAATAAGAAAATATTAATTTATAATGTCAAATATATATTCATATATATAATAAGAGTAAATGTCACCAACACTGATGATTAAAATATAAAACAAACTGAAAGTAAACACATTAAGGTTTGATTATTTCAAAAGTGAAATAACAAAAGGTTTTATTAGAATGCAAACTATCGAACAGGGGCCAGAACCCCCATGGGCCCCTGACCTCCTGGGCCCCTGACCTCCTGGGCCCCTGACCTCCTGACCTCCTGGCCTCAGCGGTCACTTCACTGCCCCGTCATGCCGGCTGCCCGCTCCACTGTTAACCACCGTCACCACCGTGGCCACAGCTGAGGCCGGCGTGGTGTAAACGGACGCCATGTTCTGTAAGCCAATCATCAGACAGCTCCAGCTGAAGCGCAGCGCCTTCCCGACGTTCTGCCGAGACAAGAGACGGTCAGTGGTTCCTGTGAAGGTCTCGGGGACCTGGGTCCTTCTGAGGACATATACTATATACTACATAACGTCTCAATGTGCTGAGCTCATCAGAAGAAGAACAAAGATCTGATCTTTTCCTCTGTGACGACGTCGCCGCTGGAGAATCCCCCAGAACACGTTGAATGTTGACTTTACTCTTAGTGTTAATAATTATTTAAAGGTATGAATAAATACGCTCTGCTCTTATTTACATTTCTACGACAGGTCGGACTGTTCCTGCTGACCTCGCTCCTCTCTCCGCTGCAGTGCATGATGGGATATAGTGCTCAGTGAGTGACCATCGGTTGTACACGGCTTATCATGATGCATTATGGGAAACGCTGAGTGCTCTATGAAGGGGCTATAAACCGTAGATTGTCTCTACTCTGATGAATTTGAAGTCATGAGAAGCTGCAGCTTGATTCATGTCTGGAGACAAAAGGTTTCTTTCCAACCAGATGGAGAAAGAATGAGTTTCCTGCAGAAACAGAAGTAAAGTATCAAAGATGATATATCGTGAGTATCCAGAGTTCTCCTGCAGGAGGAGTCACTAGTGGTAGAAGGTCCTGTTGAGTGCTGGTCATCAGTTCTCTGTGCTGTTAGTGATCTCTGCTCCAGTGTGTCGGGGTCAAAGGTCAAACTCACCCTGTTGAGTCAATGATTGACAGCAGAGATAACGTGACTTCACCTGCAGCCGTCAGTCAAACGCTGCTGTTAACTTGTTAACCATAACCATAACCATAACCCTTTAATATCTCACTCAGTTCTTCAGCTTTCGAGTTCTGCTCCTCTGGAGACAGAGAAACTCCAGAATCTTCTTTAGCTTCTTATTGACTCAGCTTCGAGTCTCAGGTGTTTACCTTCTGCAGTTATACATGTTTAGAGATTATAGAGATTATAGAGATTATATAGATTTGTAGGGTTAAAGGTTACCTGAGATCCACAATGCAGTTGGTTTCACTGGGAGTCGTTGCAGTCGTTTTATTGAGTTTTATATAAGCTAGTATGATTTGTTTTAGTAAAAATATTTATTATTTTAGTCATTTCTCTTTATATTTAATTCGTATTTTAGTGGTTTTGGGATTTTAAATTCTTATTTAATCATGTTTTATTGATGTAATGTATTTTATTATTTGTTTTCATTTGAATTTTATATTTTATTTCTACATAAACTAGTATAATTTGTTTTAAATGTAGTTTTATTGAAACGTTTGCTCATTAATATTCATCAGCTGATATTAATGAACACAGAATTACACAGTGTGATTATTATATTTCAGTTTTCTTTTACCTTTCTGTACTTTTTATATTTCCTCTTCTTCTTCCTCTTCTTCTCCTCCTTCCTCTTCCTCCTCTCCTCGGGCGTCTCTCTCTCCTCCTCCGCCTCCTCGATCAGAGGTTCGTATTTATCCGGCAGGACAGAGAAATAAACTTCTTTGGAGCTTTTCTGTTTCTTCCCCAGAGGAGAAGCTGCTCCCTCCTCTTCCTCCTTCTTCTTCTCCTCCTGCTGTCCCATCCCTCGTTCCTCCTCTTCTGTGGCAGCGTTTCTCCTGCTCCTCTCAGCTCCTGGTTTCAGACAGAAGGACCTTTGGAGTGAGGAGGAGTCAAACTTTATTAGACGCCTGAAGCCGATTCAGACACAGGAAACTCTGTGAGCTCCCACACGAAACAGGAAAGTCGGGATCACAAGAAGAATGTGGACTTTTTAAAACCTGGTTCAGAAACTTTCAGCTCAGAGTCGATGAATTCAGTTTGTTTTACTGAGTAAACACTGAAAATTCACACGGTGCTGAGTCAACATCGAAGAGGAACACGTCCCTCACGTCGCTAGAAGCTGCTTTTTAATCTGAAAACACTTTGACTCCATGTGAGTCGTTAAAAGAAAAGTTTAAACTCTGTGATTACATTCACAACTAGACTCAGGACGTGGTTAGCTTAGCTTAGCATAAAGGCTGGAAGCAGAGGGGAACTGTTAGCATAGTCCTGTCCACAGAATCACAAAAACACATCAGGAAACAAAACCCATGTGTGTAGCATGTATGTAGCATGTAGCCACGCTAAGCTCTGTGGACAAGCAGTACTTTTACTGTAAAAGTATAATGACTATTAAAGTATAATGCTGCAGATATTATTCTAACACATTGAGCTCTGACGTGTCCACATACTTTTGGCCTTGTTGTGTAACTCATATCAAAGCCTGACCTGGATGTGACATGAAAACATGACAACATGAACGTGAGGACAGACACACACAAACCCTGAGGCCACTTTTCTTTCTCTCTTTATCCAGATCTGTTCTTCACTCAGAGACGATCCAGTGATGCAACAACATACAACAGCATACAACAACATACAACAACATGCAACAACATACAACAACATACAACAACATGCAACAACATGCAACAACATGCAACAACATACAACAACATACAACAACATGCAACAACATGCAACAACATACAACAACATGCAACAACATACAACAACATACAACAACATACAACAAGAATCAGGTCAGACCTAAGAAACTGTTCAACACATTTTATTTCACAACATTAAAGATAATAAAGGACTTTTTAATTTTATATTCAGCCACAGAACTAACTTCACTGAACTGGAAGTTCTAAACCTGTGTGTGTGTGTGTGTGTGTGTGTGTGTGTGGGGGGGGGGTGGGGGGTGTGTGTGTGGGTGTGTGTGGGTGTGTGTGGGTGTGGGTGTGTGTGGTGTGTGTGGGTGTGTGTGGCTTCAGTCCAGTCCCTGGATAAGTGAGACTATTTCACCATAATGATACACACGTATATATATATATATAAAATCTTTGTGTTGTATAAGTAATAACATTATTAAAGTGTTTGTCGGAGCTCGACCATCAGTAAAGTCTACGTGTGTTAGTTCAGTGTTTCAGGTCAGAAACTGAACCTGAATGAATGAAAACCACAGACACACACACACACAGAGACACACACACACACACACACAGAGACACACACACACACAGAGACACACACACACACAGAGACACACACACAGAGAGACACACACACTTCCTGTCACAGTGTCACCTTTGTGAGACTGACGAGTCATTTCTGATAGCTGCTGTGTGTGTGTGGGTGTTTGTGGCTGCGTGTGTGGGTGTGATAGTGTGTGTGTGTGTGTCGGGTCATGTTAGTTTCCATCAGTGGTTTTGACTCAGCTTCCTGTTGTGTTCAGTGTTTGATCAGTTTAAGACATTAATGTGATTGGTGAGTTTTCAGAGTCACGATGCTTCACTTTGTTCCACAGACGTTTTCTCTCGTGTGCTTAGTTCTGGAAGTTTTCCTGAAGCTGGTGAAAGGAGAAGGGGTCAGTGTAAAGTGTGTGTTCATGAATCACATTGTGTCCTCGCGTCTGGGGAAACACACAAAGAGTCGGTGTCTCTGAGTTAGATCTGAACGTCCCTGAGTGAAGACACTACAATGTCCTGTTGGTCCTCTATCTATAACCTGACCTTGGATCTGCTCAGAGAGAGAAGGAGGATCTGTGGAACCAGACAGGCTCTATTCTCCTGAACAGATAGAATATACATTATACGTCATGTATGAGGCATTAATAACTGGAACTGATGTCGTCACATTTCCAGATTTCAAAGTTGACTTTTTATTTAGTTTTCGTCTCATTTTCTTCAGTGGAAAAACAAGTGGTCAACAAATACAAGTCGCCGTGGTTACATGAGATGAACTAGTTCATACTGATTATTCACAAGGTTTGGACTCGGCGGGTCGAGATCAGGAGTCACTAACTGATCACATATCTATAATCTACACCTTTACTTTTTAAACACAACTTGATGACACAATGAGAGAAACAATGTTTCTGGTTCTTCAAACTAAAGTCGCTCTCATCAACTCCTCTTGTCTAAAGCTGAAGGTCGCTCAGGGTCAAAGTCGTCTGATGAGCTCCTGACGTTGGTCTCGGGCAGAGTGACGGTCAGCCCAGCAGGGGGCCTCGCTCTCAGACTCAGCTTCTTCTTCCACAGATAATAAAACTCCACACACTGCGAGACGGACTTGGTCTGAACCTGAACACAGATCGTAACAGATTATCACCGTTAAATACACATCATCACACTTTCTCATAACGATAGAAATCAACTCACCGCTCTCTGAACTCTGCTGAAATCTTTCCGATGGAGCCGCAGAGATTTGACCAGCGACGTCGTCTCGCCCGCGCTCCACGCCACATCTGTAATAAACATTTAATATGTACGTTAATCTGAGTCTGAGGAACGTCTGTTCCCTTCGTACAGGACGCTGACCTGCGTGGCTTTGGTCCGAGGACTCCGGAGTCGACAGAAGTTTCTCCAGCGTCAGCTGCAAACAACAAAACACGGAGGTGGAGTCAGGGACTGCTCTGCACCAATCAGAATTCAGAAGCACTCATTTAAGATCTGATGACACCTGGTGGTTGTTCATCAAACTGAAACTTTTATAAAATCATAGAAAACAAATCAAATCATTTAATAATTAAAAATAAACAAATCAAATCAAATGGTTTGTAAGAAAAAAAAAGGTTTTACCAGAAAGTCTCCTGCGCTCTGTGATAGGACGTGGAGGGCGTGCTCTGGGCTGGCCCCGCCCCCTGGCACCACACTGGAGCGAGCCATCGTCAACAGAGTCGTGACTGGACGAACAATGTGTCAATCAAATAACCTGTCATCATGATTATTATAACGAGGAAACGTTTCTGTGTGTTTACCTCGCTGTTGATTGACGGGTTTCTCCAGCTCGTCACACGGCGTCCACAGCCACAGTGCATTCTGGGAGTCAGAGTGGGCGTATTTATGGTTGCGTAGGGGTGGGATTTCAGCCTGGAAGCCCCGCCCTACATTGATCCTCCTGTGATTGACAGCTCAGGGTTATCGGGTGATCAGATAGTGATGTCGTTAAAAGTTGATTTGGAACTTAACTTACGGCTTATTGATTTCTGCTGTTGGTGTCTCCATGGCAACAAGGTCACTGAGTCCATCTGCCAATCAGAGATAGACACTTAAACATCAGTCACGGCTGTTATCCAATCAGCAGAGGCCCCTCCCCTCTAGCGCCCCCCCGAGGATCGGGAGCGAACTCATCAGCATTTTGTACATCAAGTATCTTTAATTAACGATGTAGCCTCCAGGTGGCGCTTGTGTTGCTGAACCGACTCACTGTTTGGACTGTGAAGCTGAACAGTTTGTGCTCTCCGCTGCCTCCTGGTGGTGACGGAGCAGTACAGCCCCGGCCCTGCCCTGATCGGACACAGCATGAGCGGAGGGGTGTAATGACCTTCGACCTCTCTGGCCGCTGCGCTGCCCCTAGTGACCACTTCCTGTTCCTCCAGGTGCATCAGGCTGCGGTAGAGCACAGCGCCTCCGGTGGCTGGAGACGTGCGACTGCATCTCCTCTGTCCACCCCTACACGCCTTGGACGCCACTCTGGATTGGACGGGCACAGACACCGGCATCACCACGGAGACCGAGCTGCGGACGGGTGGATCCTCGCCCTGGTAAAAAAACCACATGAAACCGGCGTTCAAACGCTGTCGTCACGGAGACGCATTGATGAGCTCGTTCATCAATGGGAACTTGAGCTTTAACTTTAATTCACATTCAGTCTTTGTGAGTAAATACAAGTTAGAAAGAAAACATAGTGTGAACCTTCTTCAAGCAGCTGTGAGAGCGCATGTGACCGTTCAACGCCGGGAGACTCCGGAAATCTCTCTTACACACTGTGCACAGCAGCCTGCTACACACACAGACAGACACACACAGACACACACAGACACACACAGACACACACACACACACAGACACACACAGACAGACACACACACACACAGACAGACACACACACAGAATACATGACATTGAACAGGTTTATTCATCTGTAGGTTTTTAACAACAGTAACAAGTTTCTGTTGGAACAACACTGAGAAGTGAACAGCATCATTTTACCTGTTGTCTAAAACCTTTGTGTTGTTTTCAGGTTGTGAACTTTTCATCTGGAAATGAACAGAAAACATTGAAATCAGTTCATTATTCTATTATTCTCTAAATGATACTATGTGAATTTACATATTAGTGAATTATGGACATATTTGCTTTTCTACTTTATTCATCCCTCACTGGTTTGATTATTGATATTTACTCTAAACCATAAATACTTATTTACTTTTGTCTCCGCTCATTTACCTTTTGAGGAATACATTTGCTTTCTATGCATTTATTTAATTAATAACGTTTAATTTTGGGGGCATTTATTGACACATATAATTATTTATTCATGCCTTCACTTGTGTATTGATGCAGATATTTACTCACTTTTTTATTGTTTTACTTGTTTATGTACTTAAAAAAAAACTCACTGCACTTTAATCCACTTAATTACTCATTTTACTTTTCAGTGCACTTATCTACTTAGATTTACTAATAATTACTTTTTTACTCATAGACCTATTTACTTTATTAATCCTTTATTACTTTATGCATTTCATTCCAAACTTACTGTTGCTCGATGCACTTTACTTTCTTATTTAGTTAATATCTCTGTTTATTATTCTCACTAGTTTCCTCGCTGGTTTTTAAATGAACATTATAATTACGTTACCGGAGCTAAAGAATCAAATTGAAATCTTTTCTTACTCACCAAGGTCCACGGTGGTTGTGCCTCTCCTCCTCCTCCTCTTCCTCTTCCTCTTCCTCCTCTTCCTCCTCTTCCTCCTCCTCTTTCCCTTCCTCTTCCTCTTCCTCTTCCTCCTCCTCTTCCTCCTCCTCCTCCTCTTACTCCTCCTCCTCTTACTCCTCCTCCTCCTCTTACTCCTCCACCTCCACCTCCTCCAGGCTCGTCGCTCCACATCAGCCCAGCAGCGAGGCTCGGAGCTTGGGCAGCACCGCTCACACTCTGGCCTCCTCCCTGAGGAGAGAAACTCGGGTCGAAGACGTCCGTCTGGTCCTGGATCAGATCCGTTTGGTTCAGGAGGAGGTGTCGACTCGTCTGATGAAGGTGGTGCTGGCGAGCTTCAGAGGTCAGAGGGCAGCGGTGGAAGGTTTGATCTGGGATCAGCTGCGTCGATGTTTCTCTGTGAAAACCCAGAGTCTCATTCATGGGATGAATCTGAGGCGCGGGGCTGGAGATGGTCTGGGTTTGTGGGTAATGAGGACTCGGACCAGGGGTGGTGGGACTGCAGAAGACATGTGGGACGTAACCGTCATGGTAACCGTCTTGGTAACTGTCATGGTAACCATCATGGTAACCATCAGGGAAGAAGTGTGTGTTAGGCACGTCCCCAGTTGCTTCCGAGCTCCACCCCCCCAGGCCGACTCCTCCAGACATGGAGCCCACTGGAGGGCACTGTGTCTCCAGAGGCCCCCAGGGGTCCTGACCTGGACCGGGTGTGTCAACATGTCCACACACTCCACCGGGAACCAGAGGGTGAGCGTTGTAAGAGAATCTGTGCGTGTCCTGCTGCTGAGTCACACCAGGACTGTTCTGGTTCTGCAGATCCAGGTGAGCTGTGGTCTGAGATAAAAAGATTCAGATTCAGAGAACGTAGACGTGTCGGTTCTGGTTTGTGAGGAAACAGAATAAAATCGTACCTGGTAGAAAACACTGTCGAAGGAGCAGAGTTCAGATTCCCTCCAGTTTAGATTGATCAGACCTGGATCATGATGAGGGCCGGAGAGGAGGTGCTGAGGAGGGAGGTGTTGAGGGGAGGTCACATAGGGAGGAGGAGGAGGGAGGACGTGGGGAGCGTTTCCATGGTTTCTGAGTGATGAGGGGGAGGAGAGGGGAGGAGCTGACTGATGGATGATGGGAGGAGGAGAGGACGAGGAGAAGGTCCACATGTCAGACATGATGAGTGTGTATGTGCATGATTGTGTGTGTGTGTGTGTGTCGCAGGTTGTCGTCTGGATGATGTCGTCACGTGAATCTGTTGATCTGAAACAAACAAAAACAAACATGGAAGGTTCCGTGTTTACGTACGAATGATAAACAACGAGTAACGACCACGTGGGTCCCGCCCACACACATGTTGGACCAATCATGAGTCAGTCTGAGCTGTCAATCATGATGTCTCAGCCTGTTTTATATCATCAAATGATGAAATAAAACCAAACTGATCACAAACACTTGAACAAACATCAGTGAAACTTCTTAAGATTTTACTTTGGTCCATGTCCCATCTGCTAACATGGAGGAGGTTTATGACTTATACTGCAGCCAGCCACCAGGGGGCGAGTGAGATGCTTTGGCTTCACTTTGGTGAGCTGTCATGTCGTCCATCTTTATTTACTCTAATGTTTTATAATCAAGTAAAAGATTTCGGTCAATAAAATAACAAAATGCCAAACAGGTGATTTCCCAGGTTTAGTGTATTTACTGTTTATGATGTAAACATAAAGACGTGTGGACATGAACTCGTGTGTTCAGATTATTTATACAGATATTTTCTTTATCTTCAGTTCAATGTGAAGTTGTGTCAGATGTAAATGTAGAAGTTCCGAGCGGAGATCACAGCCTCGGGTCCTTTGTTCTTTACAGATCAAGTGTCTGTGTCACGGAGAAACGGACACGTAAACCACAGCAGCTGTTTCTAAGCGACTGAACACTCAGACAGAGTCACACAGCCGCGGCTCCGTCACACCAACAACCCTCTTCAACTCAGTATTCTGGTGAGGAATATTTCACCAGCTTTTCATTTCTGTCGCTTAGACACATTTTCAAATCTCATATTTAACAACGGTCACATTTATTTATTCTGTCATTTTCCTTAACATCATGAAAACAAAACAACGTCTTCGTGATGAACCTGTGTCTAAATCGATCTGTAGATAAATGAATAGAAACAGTTGAAGTTTCGTTTGAAATAACTTCTCACCTGAAACATCATGAAGTGACAGTGACTGAGTGAGAGAGTCAGGATGTGGTCACATGTTCTTCCTCTGCTCGACTTCTTCTTCTTCTTCCTCATGACGACCGGTTCAGAGACACACGACTTCACACGCGAGTAAAACAGGACACAGCCGAGTAAATAACCAACTGCATCTGGAAATAAACAGCTGTAATGTAGAGATTCATTCAAATGAGCAGATCAGTTTGAGTCAGATTCATATTCTCCATAATCAATAGTGTAGTGTTGTCGTAGTATAAGTATTATACTAGTAGTAGTAGTAGTAGTATACTAGTATTATTATTATTATTATTATACTAGTAGTAGTAGTATTATTATTATACTAGTAGTAGTAGTATTGTGGGTCGGAACCCTTGTTTAGCAGGTCGCAGTACAACACGGACCCTCGGAAGTGTAGGACTGAGGTCGAAACCAAATGGATTCTACCCTTCAAAATAAAAGCTTTCCTTTATTGTAACACCGGACACATGACGACGCATATAAATACACATGTTTATGTAGTTTAAACAGAGTTTGTACTTTATAATATTGTATTTATTATTTATACAAACGCATCCAGTCATACCGGGGATATTACTCAGAAAGACGTTTTCTTTATTTCTTTTATAATTCACAGATGTAACTTATTATCTTTACCAAACAAGTATCACCGTGTTGTATGATGTGTATTTTATTATGTTCTTTATTTAATTCTCCTGGTTTGAAATAAAACGCGGATAAACGGAGACATTGGGTTTCGTAAACAGTTTGTCACCTTTATTTTGAAGGTTGTAAAGGGAAGTAGTCTGTCGCTGGTAGTTCTTCTTCGTTGGTCCGATTCCGCGTCGGTTCAGGTCAGCACGAGACTGTTTTCAATGTGTTTTAATACTTTAATTGAAAGTACAGTGAGTAACCTGTGTGTAGTAATACTTTGTACAAAGACTTGTCTTTACCTGTAACGTGAAGTATTTTACATTTGATTCTTTTACAGTTTAGTGTTCAGTAAAACAAACATCTCAAGTTTGATCTATTGATAGAGTCCTGAATACATATTCACTTTGTACAAAATATACATGTATGTACACACACTTATATATGTACTCATGTACATATATATCCAACTTGATGGAATCATTATTTGAATGAAACACCATTTTATATGTATATGTATATGTATATGTATATATATGTATATCTCATAATTGTGGGTGAAGAGATGTTGAGGATGTTTAGTGTTTTCAGATCTTTCCGCCCTGAGGAGCTGAAACGGGTCCGGAGATGTTCGGAGTCTGATGCTTGTGTCGTGATGTCGAACATCAGAAGGTCGTTGTCTCTCCTCAGAAGGTTCACGTGTCGGACTGAGGTCCAGTCATCCAGGACCAGGTCCTGCTCCGGCGGCGTGTTCCCGTCGGACGTGGGCCTGGTCCTGAAGTCTCAGTCCACCGATGTGTTCCAGAACCTGGCCCTGGAGGACTGGATCGACGCCAACGTGGACCTGCAGCAGCGCGGTGTCCTGCTGCTGTGGAGGAACCGGCCGGCCGTCGTCATCGGACGCCACCAGAACCCCTGGACCGAGTGCAACCTGCCGGCCATGAGGAGGATGGGGATCCCTGTGGCCCGCAGGCGGAGCGGCGGCGGGACGGTGTTCCACGACCTCGGGAACCTCAACCTGACCTTCTTCGCCTCCAAGAAGGAGTACGACCGGCGGAGGAACCTGAAGGTCGTCACCGAGGCTCTGAGGCGAGTCAGCCCGGCGCTGGACGTCCAGGCCACGGACAGATTCGACATTTTACTCAACGGACACCTCAAGATCTCAGGTACAGAGGAGGAGGGGCTTATTTTAATAAGACAGAAAGCACTGCTCTATAACAGGAAATGAGATCAGATAAAACTTTATTGATCCCTGAAGCTGACATTAATATTAAAGTGTGATGTTATTAAATATGAAATATTATAAGTGGAGCTGTGAGCAGCCGATTGTCCCGTGTAGTTTACTCTTGTTTACGTGGTCGTTGACAGGAACTGCGTCCAGACTGAGCAGGAAGTCGTCGTACCATCACTGCACGCTGCTTCACTCCGCTGACCGCTCCGCCCTCTCCGCCGTGCTCCGCCCCTCCTGCCCCGGTATCCACAGCAACGCCACACCCAGCGTACCCTCCCCTGTGGCCAACCTGCTGGACCACGCCCCCACGCTGCAGTGGGAGGAGCTTCTTGATGGACTGGTGCACCAATACAACGCAGGTCGTGTGAAGGTTCTACTTCCCTCTAGTGTTTGTGTGGAACTGTAATTTGCTGATGTTCTGTTTCCTGACCCTCAGAGTTCGGCCTCAGCTCCGCCTCCAGCCTCGTCGACCCCACGGATGAGTCCACGTTTCCCGACATCAGCCGGATGGAGAAAGAGCTGCGTAGCTGGGACTGGACGTTTGGGAAGACGCCTAAATTCAGTGTGCAGACGCAGCTGGAGCTGACGGACTCCTCTGCTCGCTGCTCCGCTCAGCTGCACATGGAGGTGAAGAACGGGCTGGTCCAGAGCTGTGAGCTCCAGGTGCCTGCAGACTGGCTTCCTGCGCGGCTGAGCGGCGAGCTGACGGACTCGCTGGTCGGTGAGAGGTTCTGTCCACAGCGAGCGGCCGCAGGTGTCGCTGCGCTGCTGCGGGCGCAGAGCGGCGAGCTGCAGAGCCGACTGCACATCCTGTGTGACGCTGTGATGTCAGTGATGGGCTGATGCTTGTGTCCATGGGTCTGATCCACTCAGTGCTGCTGGCGCCCCCAGGAGGCTCCAGCACTCATGACAGCTGCAGTGTGAACATTAGCATCATTACAAGCATGTGGAAAAACAAACTGTCTCAGATTCACAGGTATTATATCGTTTATCTTTGTTTTGTGACGTTTCAGATTTTTGTTATTTAAGAATCCGCAGCTGAAAGAAGCTGAAACAATAAAAGTATTTATTTACTTGTTATTTATTTCAAGTGGTCGTGTGTTTTCATGTCGACGTGAGACAGAGCGAAGCAGCTTGATATAAACAAACGTGTCCGACGTGTTTCTGTCGACTGAAGAAACAGAAATATCACGTACTCGTGTAACATTCAGTGATCTGCTCTTGTAAAAGAATCCTGTCATCAAATAATACAACTGTGGTATGAATATGGTTATGAATTCAGTTTATATAGTTCGGGCCCGAGCACCGACGGTGGGAGGCCCTATTGGCCCCGCATGAGATATTAGATCATATTTTATTCAGATAAATATATAAATGATTATAAAGTCTGGTCGTTTTTTTTCTCTCAACTATCACGAGATTTTTACTTTTTACGAGAAAAACTGGGAATCTACAATAATTATTTCAGAATAAAAGCACTTGTTACCATGGTGAAAATGAAATGAAATCGATATGTATTTGTTATCGATCAGATATTAGGGCAGTGTTCCTGAAGACAGAGGTGTCACTCTGCTGTAACTTCCTGGAACCCGACGCTGTGATATTGTTCTGTTTGCTCAATAATGAATTTTAATATTTTAAAGTTTCAGATTTAAAGCTAATGTAACATCGCTTCTTTGAATATTAAAACTGTATTTAGTAAACACATGTTTGATAGTGATATCACGTGGTTTGATTTGTAAAAACAGTGAAACGTCACACGGGTCTAAATATCAGCTGTGTGAAGGGACGGTGCAGGAAACGCAGCGGAGTGAGCCCTCGGCAGCGTCTGTCCGCCTGTGGACGATCTGTGCTGTGGCGGAGCAGCTAACCGGCTAAGCTAACCCAGCGCGGCTAACCGGAGCAGCTACCCGGAGCAGCGCAGCGGCAGGATGGGGAAGAAACAGAAGAAGTCCGGGGAGGACAGGTAGTGCACACACCGGCTTCCCGCTCACCGCACCGGGGCACACTCACACCGGCACGGGGGCAGCGTCCCGGCCGCGCCAGAGCCGCGCTAGAGCCGCACGAACCGGCCAGCTCCCCCGCTGCTGCCCGGGTTAGCTTAGCGGCGCTAGCAGGAGCTAACCACGCGTCAGCGGCAGCGTGAGTCCGGCTGAAGGGTTAAAATGGACCTGGGGTTAAATGAACCAGGCTACAGCCAGGACTGACCCGGTCCGACCCGGGTTAACCTCTGCTCGTGTACACGTGTGGGCTCAGTAGCGTTAGCTTGGTGAAGCTTAGCGTTAGCATCAGTCAGCTCTGCAGCCGGAGGACAGCCTCTTTAACCCGGGTTAAACTGAGGGAGGAGAGCTAAGCTAACTTAGCCTGGGTCTGTTCTGTCTGTCTCCACCCGTCTGTCATTCCTGTCTGTGTCTGTCTCTCTCTGTCTTTGTCTGTCTGTCTCACCTGTCTGTCCCACCTGTCTGTCTCTCTCTGTCTCCACCTCTCTGTCTCCCCTGTCTGTCTCTCTCTGTCTCACCTGTCTGTCTCCACCTGTCTGTCTCTCTGTCTCCACCCGTCTGTCTCCACCTCTCTGTCTCACCTGCCTGTCTCTCTCTGTCTCCCTCGTCTGTCTCTCTGTCTCCACCTCTCTGTCTCACCTGCCTGTCTCTCTCTGTCTCCCCTGTCTGTCTCTCTGTCTCCACCTGTCTGTCTCTCTTCACCTGTCTGTCTCTCTCTGTCTGTCTCTCTGTCTCCCTGCCTGTCTCCCTGTCTGTCTCTCTGTCTCCCCTGTCTCGTCTTCTCTCTGTCTCCTCCTGTCTGCCTGCTCTCTCTCTGTCTCCCCTGTCTGTCTCTCTGTCTCCCCTGCCTGTCTCCCCTTTCTCCCTCGTCTGTCTCTTTGTCTCTGTCTCTCTGTCTCCCCTGCCTGTCTCCCCTGTCTCCCTCGTCTGTCTCTGTCTCAGGAGACAAACAGATCTCAAATCAGGGCCGTGAGGTTTTCACTGTTGATTTTCTGGTGATGACTCATCGTCACATTCTTCACTTGATATAATATTTATAACAAGTATTTCAAATAAAATGTTTAATATGCACAGATTCAGGAAATGAGATCAAAACATTAGCAGCTTGTTTCAAACAGAGAAACTTCATTAGTAACTAGAGGGACGAGTTAGTTACTGATTACTTCTCTGTGAGTTCAGGAGTTGGTCAGATGGGAAATAAAGAGAACGCACAGTCGGCACATTGTCATTGGTTCATATTGTTCTGTGAGAGACAGAGAGAGAGGAGAGAAAGGACAAGAGGAGACAGAGAGAGACAAAGAGGAGACAGAGAGGGAGAGACAAAGAGAGAGAGACAAAGAGAGAGAGAGGAGAGACAGGACAAAGAGAGAGAGACAGAGAGGGAGAGACAAAGAGAGAGAGAGACAGAAATAAAGAGAGAGATAGAGACACAGGGACAAAGAGAGAGAGACAGAGAAACAGGGAGAGACAGAAATAAAGAGAGGAGACAGAGAGAACAAAGAGAGAGACAGAAATAAAGAGAGAGACAGAGAGAGACAAGAGAGAGACAGAAATAAGAGATAGGGACAAAGAGAGAGAGGGAGAGACAGAAATAAAGAGAGATAGAGACACAGGGACAAAGAGAGGGAGACAGAGAAAGAGAGACAGAAATAAAGAGAGAGACAGAGAGAGACAGAAATAAAGAGAGAGAGGGACAAAGAGAGAGAGACAGGAGAGAGACAAAATAAAGAGAGAGATAGAGACACAGGGACAAAGAGAGACAGAGACACAGAGAGAAACCGAGACAGAGAGAGACAAAGAGAGAGAGAGAGAGAGAGAGACAAAGAGAGAGAGAGAGAGAGAGAGGGAGAGAGACAAAGAGAGAGAGAGAGAGAATCCTGCTTGTTCTGCTCATGTCTCTCGACCTCAGTGTCACAGCTGAGCTGTTCAGCTGCTGCTGATTGATTGATTGATTGATTGATTGATTGATGATGTCATTGTGTCCAGTGCCAAAGACGACGACCTCGACGCTCTGGCGGCTGAGATCGAAGGAGCTGGAGCCTCAAAGGAGTCGAAAGGGAAGAAGAACAAGAAGAAGGGAGCAAAGAAAGACGACTTCGAGTACGGCCTCTTCGTCATGTTTCCTCCTTCTCCTCCTCCTCCTCTTCCTCTCCCCATGGAACCTTTCTTCCTCTTCTTCTCCTCCTCACTTGTCTTCCTCCCTCACACCTTCATTATGTCCTCCTCCTCCTCATATTCTTGATCCATCTCCTCTTCCTCCTCTCCATCCTCTCCTTCCTCCTCCTCTCCCTCACCTTCACAAGTATCCTCCTTCTCCTCTTCCTCCTCCTTTCTCTGATCTTCATCATGCCTCCTCCTCTCTAACTCTGGTCTGGTTTCTCCTCCTGCAGTGAGGAAGACATCCTGAAGGAGTTGGAGGAGTTGTCTCTGCAGACTCAGGAAGGAAAAGCAAAGGTACCGTCAGGAGGAGGAGGAGTCACATGATCTTCATCTGAACAAATTCAATTCGAACGTCCTTGTGTTTTGTTAACGCCGTCGTCGCTTCCTCCTCAGCAACCAGACGCCACAGAGGAGGCGGAGGTCATCGAGCCTCCAAAACCAGAGAAGAAGAAGACGAGGAAGGGGAAGAAGGGAGGGGCCAGCCCCGAGGATGAGGAGCAGGGTGATGAAGGTGAAGGTCGGGCGGATGGAGAGAAGAACGGAGAACAGAAGGACAAGAAGAAGGTGAGAGAGATTTGAACCTGTCACACAAAGTTTCACCTTTGTCTGTATGTAGTGACAGTGATAGCACCACCTACTGGCAACAGGAAGTAAGCCTCGTTTTACAACTTTAATTTGATTGACATTGCATTTCCCCGTGTGGTCGCACTTGATGGCGTGGACCGTAATGTGTGATTAGTGGGCGTGGTCCAGCGCCGCACGGCGGATGCATGAAGAGAAGTTTCTCCTTCCTGCGATGCACAAAACGCAACAAGGAGCCGTTTCCTGTTTCGTGTTGAGAGGAACATGAAGGTTTAACTTCTCTTTGCTCCTCCAGACGCCTCCTGCTGCTCCTCCCTCCGACTCCGACGACGACAGCGGCTCACGTTCTCGTGTCAAAACCAAAGGAGGAAAGAAAGGAGCCAAAAAAACTTCAGTGTCCGATGATGAGGAGGACGAAGATGTGACAAGAGGAGGTGGAGGAGGAGGAGGTGGAAAGGACGAAGAGTCGGAGGACGACGAGGAGTTAACCACCAGGAGAGAGAAGAAGAAGAAAAACAAAGGCAAGGCGGAGAGCGAGGACGAGGAGGACGGAGGAGGCGAGGGCTTCAAGATGAAGACGGCGGCGCAGAAGAAGGCGGAGAAGAAGGAGAGGGACAAGAAGAAGAAGGAGGAGGAGAGGATGAAGCAGAAGAAGCTCAAAGAGAAGGAGAGCGCCGTGGAGGATAAAAAAGAGCCAGAGAAGAAGGCGACAGAGGACACGCCCCCTCAGGTCACGCCTCCTGAAGCAGCAGCGGCGGAGGAGCAGGAAGAGGCGGAGCCAGCAGGAGAGGGTACGATGGACTCAGATGCGTTTTAATTGGCTGATATTTCCTGATAATCCATTAACATTTTCTCTCTTTCTTTGTCTGCAGATGAGGCCGAGGGCGACAAGAAGAAGAAAGACAAGAAGAAGAAGAAAGGAGAGAAGGAGGAGAAGGAGAAGAAGAAGGGACCCAGCAAGGCCACAGTGAAGGCCATGCAGGAGGCTCTGGCCCAGATGAAAGAGGTGGGTGCATTCTGGGAAATGTAGTCACTAAAGACTGTTTGATGTCAGAGAATAAACCTGATGTTGTTGTAGGAGGAAGAACAAGCGAAGAGAGAAGAGGAGGAGCAGCTGAAGAGGCTGGAGGAGCTGGAGATACAACGACAGGAGCAGGTAAAACACCTCGTCCTCCGCTTGTCTTCGATTACCCATCAGCCCCCTCTCTGACCCTGTACTTCCTCGTCAGGAGCGTCTGGAGCTGGAGCGAAAGGAGAAGAAGAAGCAGAAGGAGAAGGAGAGGAAGGAGCGACTGAAGAAGGAGGGGAAGCTGTTGACGAAAGCTCAGAAAGAAGCTCGAGCTCGAGCCGAGGCCACGCTGAAGCTGCTGCAGGCTCAGGGTCAGAGGGCGTCCACCAATCACATCGCAGATACTAGCGAGCTGATTGGTCGTTCAAGATCATCACAATCTTAATTAAAACAGGATTTAAATTTCTAATGAACTGTCAAAGTAAAATTTATAAAAATAGAACGGATGCTTAAAATACATTTTAACACCAGTTTAGTTTTCAAACACTTTAAAGACATTTTTATTTTAGTTTGTCAATTTCTCTCATTTTGTTTTTATTTCCTCATATTCATCAATCAAGTGCTTTACAAAATAAAAGTCTTTACAACAATGACAGGACATTAAAGATCCAATGATCACAGATTCTTTTGACTTCTTCAGGTATTGAAGTTCCAACCAAAGACTCCGGGCCAAAGAAGAAACCAGTTTACAGAGACAAGAAGAAGAAGAAGATCGTCATCACGCCGACACCTGAAGGTAAAACACCGCCGCTGCTCATTTCCTCCGTCACAGAGACGAGTAACAAACCAAACTTCTTTCCAGAAACATCAGAGGTAACATCACAGACGCCAGAGACTCCAGAGCCTGTTGCCAAGGAGACGGTGGCTGAGACGCCGGCTGCAGAGCCAGGTGAGACTCGGGTGTAAGACAGGAGGAGGAGGAGGAGGAGCTCAGATCTGATTGGTTGTCCTGTTTGTCTTTGGGTTCAGAGGTGAAACCAGACGCTGCTGTCGACGACTGGGAGGCCATCGCCAGCGACGAGGAGAAAGGTGAGGAGAGGCGGGAGAAACAAACGCACCAGAGCCAATCAGAGGTCACCTGAGATACAGTCGCCTATTTACACACATGTGACATAAAGAACACGTGTTTTCTATCAGAGCTGAAGAAAGTTCACATCGAGGTGAAGGAGGACACCGCGGCACCTCCTCAGCCGGCAGGCAGCGAGGAGGACGAAGACGAGGAGGATGAGGAAGACGAGGAGGAAGAAGATGATGATGAGGAGAGCGACGGTGGTGAGGAGAAGGAGTCGACGACGGCGACGAGGCCGACAACAACTCAGGGTAAGAAGAAGGAGAGCGAGGACGAGAGCACCGAGAGCGAGGACGACGACGGCAGGACGAAGGAGGAGCGACTGTACGACCGAGCTAAGAGGAGAATAGAGGTGAGAGACGTCGAAAACTCAGGAGGAGGGAGACCTCCTCTCTCTTTCCCCGTCTCTGACTGAACGGCTCTGTGTGTGTCTCCATAGAAACGGAGGGCGGAGAACATCAGGAACATCGACTTGGACAGGCTGAGGGCGCCGGTGGTGTGTGTGCTCGGACACGTGGACACGGGGAAGACCAAGATCCTGGACAAGGTAACGTTTACTGACCGTTTACACCCTGCTCACTGTTTCTTTACAGTTGTCTACTGTTTACTAACTGTGTGTGTGTGTGCGTGCGTGTGCAGCTGCGACACACTAACGTCCAGGACGGTGAAGCCGGAGGAATCACTCAGCAGATCGGAGCCACAAACGTCCCGAAGGAGACGATCGAGGACCAGACAAGGATGGTTAAAAATGTACGACAACTCCCACTCCCACACAAACATACACACACAAACAAACACACAGAGTGAAATTAACCTGAGTTGTGTTTGTGTAGTTCGAAAAAGAAAGCATCCGGATCCCTGGCATGTTGATCATCGACACACCAGGACACGAGTCCTTCAGGTAACGACCTGAAAACCCTGGAGTCACTGGAACAGTCAGGTATTACAGCTGGTAACTCCGCCTCTTTGTTTCCATAGTAACCTGAGGAACAGAGGAAGTTCCCTGTGCGATATCGCCATCCTGGTGGTGGACATCATGCACGGCCTGGAGCCTCAGACCCTCGAGTCCATCAACCTGCTGAAGGAGAAGAAGTGCCCGTTCATTGTCGCCCTCAACAAGGTGCGCCGCACGTTATCCGCCAGCCGTGTCCCACCGTTTCCTGTTCTCTCCTTCCTGTTCTCTCCTTCCTGTTCTCTCCTTCCTGTTCTGACTGCGTTGTTGTGGTCACCAGGTCGACCGTCTGTACGACTGGAAGAAGAGTCCGGAAACCGACGTGGTGATCACGCTGAAGAAGCAGAAGAAGAACACGAAGGACGAGTTTGACGAGAGAGCGAAGGCCGTCATCTTGGAGTTCGCTCAGCAGGTGACCGCTGTGACATCATCACTCAGTGACAGTGATAAAACAACTCTTTACTCTATTTTTCTTAATATCATAATTGTATCGTCTGCAAAGAAATATTCCAAACTGGTTCTAACATTGATCCCTGAGGAACACCAGAAGTTATTGTTTATATTTGTGGTCTGTTTCTGTTCCTCAGGGTCTGAATGCCGCCTTGTTCTACGAGAACAAAGATCCCCGCACGTTTGTGTCGATGGTTCCCACCTCGGCCCACAGCGGCGACGGAATGGGAAACCTCATCGCGCTGCTGGTCGAGCTCACCCAGACCATGTTAGCTCGGCGGCTAGCGCACTGTGACGAGCTGCGAGCGCAGGTCATGGAGGTGCGTCCTGATGTTTTCCCTTTCGACTCCTCGGTGCGAGTGGACACAGCTAACGATGGTTTCTCTGTGCGCTCAGGTCAAAGCTCTGCCGGGGATGGGGACGACGATAGACGTCATCCTGATTAACGGCTGTCTGCGGGAGGGACAGACCATCATCGTCCCGGGGGTGGAAGGACCAATCATAACGCAGATCAGAGGCTTGCTGCTGCCTCCGCCTCTGAAGGAGCTCAGAGTCAAGGTAAACCACCATAACAGGACTTTCATAATAAAAGCAGGAGTTTTCCAAAATAAAACCCTAATCTCCCTATGAATGACTTAATTAATTTATTAATAATCTGATTTAAAATGTTGTTTATAAGTTATAACAAGGCAACTGAGTTCAGCGTATTACTGAGTTTGTCTTTAATTTGTAAAGAAACTAAGTGTGTGTGTGTTTCTGTGCTTGTGTGTTTCTGTGTGTGTGTAGAACCAGTACGAGAAGCACAAGGAGGTGTCGACGTCTCAGGGGGTGAAGATTCTGGGTAAAGACCTGGAGAAGACGTTGGCAGGTCTCTCCCTGCTGGTGGCTCACAAGGATGACGAGATCCCCGTGCTCAGGGTAACGTACACACACTCACACACACTCACACACACACACACACACACACACACTCACACACAGTGTTGAGGAGGTGCACTGACTGCTGCTGGTTTTCAGGATGAACTCGTCCGAGAGTTGAAACAAACCCTGAGCTCCATCAAGCTGGAGGAGAAAGGAGTTTACGTCCAGGCCTCGACACTCGGCTCGCTGGAGGCTCTGCTCGAGTACCTGCGCACATCCAAAGTCCCCGTGAGTTCCTGTCGCACTTTTACTCTGAAATCTAACAGGAAGCAGAGCCTAGAGAACTGACCTTTGACCCGTTTGTGCGCAGTACGCTGGGATCAACATCGGTCCGGTTCATAAGAAGGATGTGATGAGGGCGTCAGCGATGCTGGAACACGACACCCAGTATGTCTCTACGGTCTATGACATCACCACATTAACAATAACAAACGCTCAATAACATGTTGAATCCGTCTCAGGCTTCGTCAATGTGTCCCCGGGACCTGACGTCTGATGGTTTGTTCACAGATACGCTGTGATCCTGGCGTTTGACGTGAAGGTGGAGAGGGAGAGTCAGGAAATGGCCGACAGCCTCGGAGTTCGTATCTTCTGGGCTGAGATCATCTACCACCTGTTCGACGCCTTCACCAAGTTCAGAGAGGATTATAAGAAGGCCAAGCAGGAGGAGTTCAAGTAGGAAACCCTGAGGTGCACGAGGTCTAATCACGTCTACTGTTGGGTTTGTGATTCAGGACGTGTCTTTGTCATCACGTGTGTTTTCAGGCACATTGCCGTGTTTCCTGTGAAGATACGAATTCTTCCTCAGTTCATCTTCAACTCCAGAGATCCCATCGTGATGGGGGTGATGGTGGATGCCGGCGTCCTGAAACAGGGGACGCCGATCTGCGTCCCCAGCAAAGGGGTGAGACGCACTTAAAGACGGAGTTTAGTTTATTTTGACTTTATCACGGTGACGGTTTGAGTTATAATCCATCAATCGCACTTCTTACAAAGTAACACAGAATCTTTACAGAATAAAAGTCAGAATTATAAAGTTTTCAAGTTGATTAATGGAAGAAACCGTCAAAAACAACCTGGATGATAATCACCAGATTGTGTGACAGATCAGATTATTGTCTTGTGTGTTACATTGTTAATATTATGAATAGAATTCCAGACTATTGAGCGTTGATGTTTACCTGCGACGTGTGTTGAAGTTCGTGGACATCGGTGTGGTGACGAGCATCGAGATGAACCACAAGTCCGTGGACACGGCGAAGAAAGGCCAAGAGATCTGCATCAAGATCGAGCCCATTCCCGGGGAGTCCCCCAAGATGTTCGGCCGCCATTTTGAAGCCACCGACATGCTCGTCAGCAAGGTAAGGCCCCGCCCACTGAGGAGGGGCTAAATCTTCCTCTTTTTTAATGGGGATGAAGCTGTAAGTTTGTTTGTGTTGATGAAGCGTCACTAGAAAGGTTCCAGAGAGGAAACGCGTGATTTCAGAGTCAGGTAGTTTGTCCTCGACAGGAAAAGGACTTTTTAGACAACGAGACAGGAAGAAGGAAAGTGAGACGAGAAGGAAGAGAAAGGACAATAAAATGTCAGAAAAACATCAGACTCGTGGACAAAGACGTTTATGTGACTTTTTTTTATTTCTAGTTTGAGCTCAGCTTGGAAAAATATAATATATTTTCATATTTTAGTTTTATTGAAATAAAATAAAAATGTATAGTTTCGGATGTGTAGATGTAACAAGTGTTGATTTCTGTCCATTTCAGATTAAAATACTTCTTTAAATGTTATTTTAAACGTAATGACTTGATTATTGAGAGAATCGTAAGTTTTGTTCGCAGACGTCAGTGTTTCCGTGTTTCAGATCACGCGGGCGTCGATCGACGCTCTGAAGAACTGGTTCAGAGACGAGATGCAGAGGACCGACTGGCAGCTGATCGTCGAGCTAAAGAAGACGTTCGAGATCATCTGAGGGACCTGACACACAGACACACACAGACAGACACACACAGACGCACACACACAGACACACACACACTTTCTCCCTCAGACGACCAGACAACAAATACTAAACAAAGAAACGACAAGAACTGAAAAAAGACGTGAAAGTGTTTTTCTGTGAGAAACAAACAGTTTTTTCCACTGTTGTAAACAGTGCTAGTTTGGACATTTCTCACACACACACACACACACACACACACAGTATTCCAACGTGCCTGTTCTTCAGCAACAACGTTGTGTTTATTATTTTTTCTTCTCTGCTCTGATTCGTGGCTACTCCCCGTGTCCCAGGCTCCGCCCCCTCCTCCCCAGACTGATGCTACCGACAAGTCAGGAGCCGGCGCTCAGCCGAACAAGGTGCATTATGGGATTGTACTGAGCAGCACCAGGGCTGAAGGAGGGAAAACATCTCATTTTCTTTTTGTCCTGTTCACAAAACACCAAATCATCGAAGCAGCAGCAGCGACGGTGTCGACGTTCAAGACGTTAAGTTGTCGGCCATGTTGGGTCGATGGGGGGGGGGTGAACAACAGAGAAGATTTTAAACAGTTTCTGCTGCAACTGCTGATGTAATAAATTCCCATGATTCTGATGAAACGTAGTTTGAGTTTTCAGTTCCGAACGTCTCACATCAGCGTGAATGGAAGATTCCAATCATTTGATTTGAAGTGAATCTAGATTTACACTCGATGGATGAGGACACGTGTTAGAAATGATTCTGTTCACTTTATTGTCTCATATAAAAAAACATCTCTGCAATAAAACAAATATCAGAAAATTAAACAATGTTAGTTTTGGTGAGAACCGTAGAAAGATGGAAACAGAATTTTTGAATTTATTGTAGGATCTCACTTTCAATAGGTTTGTGATTTAAAAAGACAAATAAAAATAAATCCTGTGCAGAGATGAAGTAAAAAGAGAAAGAGGCTCATGTCTGAAAGTCAATTCAAAGTAAAACATTACAGAATGTACATCAGAGAATAAATAATATCGTAGCCGACGTGTTGGTGGTCAAACGGCGGCGGAGATGAAATGTCCGTGAAGGTCCATGTGGACGTTGGCGGGGATGGAGGCTCGGGCGATTTCCTCAAAGTTTTTGGCGTTGAGGATGAGCATGAACGGAGAAATGTTTGGATCTGGAGAGATGACGGAGGACAGGATCACTCCTGAAGAGAGAAAGAGAACCGGAGATTAAAGGTCGTTTCCACCCTGAAGGTTAAAGCTGTTGGTTGTAACCAGGTAGTGAAACTCACCGTCGTCCTCCTCCGCGGCTCCTGGAGACGCCACGAACACCGGCTCTGAGGGGAAGCAGTTGTCCTGCGTCCACTCGATGTGTTCCCGGGTGACGATGTCCACCTTGGCGAGCTGTCGGACGACAATTAGAAGTGAGCTGGTTCTGTTCAGCTCGTCCAGACTGAACAAGTCATCGCTGGGTTTCGTTCTGTTTGTCCAACGGATCCGTCAAGAAGAGGCTGCAGCTCATCAGGATTTAACCAAACAGAAATAAATAAAGAAATAAACCTATTTCGATGTATGTTATTGTTGAATTGTCTGCGATTATTCAGGGTTTGGGAAAAGACTTATCCTCAGGGAACCTCGAATGTCTCCAAAGAGCTGCTCCTTGTGGGAACTGTTGGTTTCTCTAATGTTTAAGGTCTTGACCTTCGATGCAAAGAGCTTTGAGATAATGTAACTTATGATTTGACGCTACACAAGTAAAGTTGGACTGAATTGTCCAGACCACAGGTGAATGTGACGGAGGAAGTGGACGTGTTGCAGGTGTCTCACCTTGTTGGGATGAGCAGACCACTCCACCCTGGAGCCGTAGAAGTATCTGTACTTTTTAGTGTTGTAGCTGTAGTTGATTCCCGGCAGCTCCAGACCTGAGAAGGAATCAGACACGTTAGATCGTGGAAGTGAAGCTCAGATCGAAGCTGCTCAGTTGGTGGCGAACCTTTGAAAATGTTGTCGGGCTGACAGAAGACGGATCCGTCCTCCTGCACCACCGCCTGGGCCGTCGTGTCCCTCAGCGTCACCAGGTTTGTTCCTCTGGGAGATTCCTGCAAAACCAGTCAACACAAACTCCTCATGAAGACGTGAAATTCAGAAGACGACAAACTGAAATCCTCCGCTCACGCTGTCGGCTCGTACGTCGTAGGCGACCTCGAACCGTACCTTGTGGACGCTGAGCGGCAGCACGAATCTCTGGCAGGTCGGTGGACTGAAGCCCTCGTTGCTCTGGGAGAAGCTGCTGGCTTCTTGTGTCAGGTTCTGTATGTAGAACATGTCGTACAGGCTGTTGTCTTTGTAGCTGATCATGTCGAACACCACATGGTCGTCGTCCTCGTAGGCGTTGATGTGGTGGAAGACCACCAGGGCGTCGCTATAGAAACGGGTTTTAACCGCCCTTCCTGTCTTTCTGTTGATGACGTGAAACAGCGTCTGGGAAAGAAACGAAAGACGATTTCTTTTTTGACAATTTGACCATTTGTTGTAACTAAGAGCCGCGTGTTCTAAGATCTATTATTATTTAAGAATCATTTATCAAGTCAAACAAACGTGATATTTTAGTTTGTCTTTCTGCATAATGACCAAAAAAATTGCAACTCCAAACAAAAATATAAGGGACAGAGAATTGAACCCTGAGGAACGCCACAAGTAATGACTGTTACTTTGTTCTGGAGGTGTAATGCCCACTAATGTAAAACAATGTTTACTGTCACCTGCCGCTGGGAACGAGTATTAATAAACATCGCTGTGGGGAGACTTACGATGTCGTCCTTGTCGAATTTGAGGCAGCTCCCCCAGTTGACGCCTCTGAAGTAGGCGGTGGCCAGTCTGACGATGTCCAGCTTGAACGGCTGCTCCACGAAGACGATGTAGTTCTCGGTCATGCCGAAACTGTGGAAGTAGCTCGGGAACAGAGTGGATCGGAAGGGAATGGAACCAACCTTCTGCAGTTTGCTCAACGCCGGATTGTGACGCTCGTCATCTGAACCTGAGAACTCGGTCTTGTGAGTATCAGTCTTTATTATGATCACATGGGAAACAGTGAGAATAAAGGACAGGATGAAGGAATCTCTGGTTTTCTTTTCACAATAAGAGTTTTGATCCTAAGACTTTCTGGTGTAAGAATAATGACGAGTTCTCCTGTGTTGTATTTTCTTAATATTTAACCTGAAAAGGGGAAGTGAGATATCCTGCTGACATAACACTTCTATAGAGTCAGTACATCCAGTGACCTTTGACCCAGATTACCGTAATCGTCTGCCACGCCACCATTTTACTTCCACGCCACGGTTCGCCTTGGCATCGCTCAGCTGGTTCCATCGTAAATCAATTACACTCTGTGCTGATAACACGCAGACCCGACTCATTTAGATAATAACTTTATTGCTGCAATATAGTTTTTACCCTGTTAAAAGGTTTTTTTAGTAGTTTTACTCTTGTTGAGGGTTAAGGGCAGAAGATGTCACACCTTGTTAAAGCCCTATGAGACAAATTGTGATTTGTGAATATGGGCTATACAAATAAAATTTGATTGATTGATTGATTGAATAAGAGAGAAGAAAGTTTCTGTGCTGCACGACTTTGATAAATTGGAGACAGACTCACTGTTCTGTGTCTGGACTCAAACCTGATAAACGACAAACGCACCTGAAGCGTCGGCTGGGACTTTGAAGATGACGTATTTCGGCGGGCCGAGGCCCATGATGGCGGTGCCCATGTTGTAGGTGTTGCCCTGGTCGTCGTAGTGAGGATGAGCCGTCGCCAGGTTCAGAGCGATGTGGTTTCTGTAGTTTATCTGGAAAGCGGCGAGATGGTTTTAGTTATCGTAGAAATGACGTGCGATGAGTCGTGAAGAGCTTTCAGGCGTCAGGTGGGACGAACTCACCCTGCCGACAGTTTCCAGAGTCACCGGGTCGATCTGGTTCATGTAGTTGACCTCGGAGGAGGCGTAGTAGTCCCGACCGTAACGAATGATGTTGATCAAGTTGTTGTCCGTGAAGTCGGGGATGACGTTGCAGAGGTGCGTGAACGCCCTGCGAGAAGAACAAGGTCCTGATCATTAGTTAAGGTCGAGAGCTGGAGACATGTCTGGACCTGGAGACATCTCTGGACCTAGAGACATCTCTGGACCTAGAGACATCTCTGGACCTGGAGACATGTCTGGACCTGGAGACATCTCTGGACCTGGAGACATCTCTGGACCTGGAGACATCTCAGTCCATCGAGCTCTTCATCGATGGACTGAAACTGATCCTCATGCTTCACATCTCTGGACATTTGACCTGAAGCAGGTCTTCCACCACATGAGGGACTGAAGCAAACCTCAACCAGCAGTGATGCTCAGATCTTGAAGATGGGAAATGGTTTCTACGACACCAGGATGAAACTGGTGTTGCCGTGTTCTGTACCTGGAGAAGATGTTCTTGCAGGGATCTGGATAGATCATGGTTCCGAACTCCGAGACGACGATTCTGTCGGCCTTGATGTTTCTTTTGTAGGTGTCGCTCTTCAGAAACTTGCTCCTGTAAGTTACTTCACCTGAAACAACCACGACAGCACAAGACGTTCTCATCTCTCAAGGTAAGAATATGACATCATCACATTAGAGCTGTTATATTCATATCGATCCTGATGTGGTACCGTTGCAGAAGGTGAAGCTGTGGATGAGTGACAGGCCGTCGAACCAGTGGTTGTACTCTGAGCCGCCGACAGAGAACAGTCCCGGTCCGTTCCTGATCAGTGTCCCCTGCAGCCACGCCGGAATCGAACCTGCACATCAGCTGAGTCACTCTACAACCGTCATAAGTCCTGTTGTGGTTTAGTTATTATAATGATATCATACTTTATTAATGGAGAAATACATATTTAACTTTTCGTTTTGACTAATACTAATGTATAGATTATATATTATTAGTAATATCAAGTAAGATCACGTGAAATCATTTAGAATTTATAATAATCTTATATTTTTTATTATTATTATTAATAATATTCATTATTATTTGTGTAATGTTGCGTTAAAGTTAAGTAAAAATATCACAGCGTGAAAACAGTTTAATAACAATAATAATAATAACTTAGGATCTGCTTAAAGCTGGGGGGGGGGTCTCACCTTTCACCTCCGCTTCCACCGGCTCCGGAGTCTCGGACCCGTTCTTTCCAAATATCGACTGCATGTTTCTGCTCCTGGTTGATTCCCAGAGTTCCCAGCTCCTGCTGGTTGTCTGAAGACGCAGACGGACAGCAGCCGTCTCTAAGTCAACTTCTGTCTACGGGAGAATCTCCAGGGGTCAGGAAACTGAAGGTGGAACGTAAACTGAGTCCATTATATAATGGTGCTGCTGTGGACTTCACTCAAGTTTCAAAATAAAAGCCCGTGTGAGGAGGCGGTAGGTTCAGTTCAGACGCAGCTGAGCACGAATCCTTGAACCCAGATGAGATCCTGATTATCTGTGAAGTGACGATAAGACGCCGGGACATCCGTCCTGTTCACCACCAAACTGATGATCTGTACAACATTTCATTTATTTACATATATTCACATATATAACATCTAAATTCATCATTTACTGATCATCTTAAACAAAATACTCATTTGAACATGGAGAAGTATCTGCACATGTTTTGTTCATATACAAAATACCAATTACATAACTTTAAATTCATTTGTGTACAATGTTTTTAATATTTAAAATCTACTATTGATTTTCTCTATAAAATGTCAGAACATTTGGAAAATTCTGTCCAGCAGTTCAAACCTGAAAATACTCAAATATAGTTTAATAACTTCAGCTTCTAATATCTTATTTCAAACTCTGGGGTTACAAATGAAAATCATTGACACAATTATTTGATCATTAAAATAGTTTAAAGTTAAAATTGTCGAATGGTGGCAGCCTTTATTCTTATGCTTCATATTTTACAATTTATTTGGCATGAGTCTATATTTCTGCTCATATATAAATATATATTTTATGACATGACAGAAAAAAATCTGCAAGAACCACATTTTAGTTGAATAACAACATGTATTTGGTTCATATCTCTTATCTTGAAATGCTGCGTGAAAGTCGTCTTATTTCTGTGGACGTCAGAGCAGATACGAGGGTTTGAACTTCAGACTCGTCAGATTTGTGTAATTGGTTAAATTAGTTTATGACTTTACAGCGTCTGTTATCGGGTCAAGTTCCTGTGAATGAGTAACCGTACAAATACAAACACCATCGTCCACTTCTCTTTCTGATTAATAATGATATGATATTTATAATGATACGATATGATCACAAACACATGGGTTTACTCCAGAGAGAAATTCTCTATTTATTACTCTATTACATGTATTTACTGAACAAGGTGCATTAATGATGCAACATAGAAAATGTCCTGTTCGGTTTCAGCGACGTGTTTGTTCTGAAACTTCCTCCAAACGATCACAGATCAGAAAAGCACACGCGGCCATTTTGGATGAAAAATGAAGTTTATTACAAACAACGACAGAGAGCTGTTAGCAGTCAGTTAGCAGCTGTTAGTTCTGTACAAATAACACTGTTTGATTGGTTAGTTGAGTTCGCCGATCAGCCACGAGGCTAAGTCTCAAACAGCACCCTGCGCCCTCTGTAGTGCACTATTTTACACACTTGACCTTCCGTAGTACACGACTCTACAGCGTGTTCAGTGCACTGCTTTATATGCTACATCCTCTGTAGTGCACTACATCCCATCTTAAACCCTTAGTAGTGTGCTATTGTCCACCGTAGATCCGACTTAGTGCACTACCTTCCATTCTTAACTCGTAACAGTGCAGCACCCTCAGTAGTGACCTATCCACCTGAAACCTTCCTGCACCCTTCATAGGGCACCACCCTCCACCCTCCACCCTCCACAGTGCACTACACTCCACCTTTAAGTGCACAGTCACCCCCATGTGCCCTTCGCAGTGCACTAGCATCCCTCTGGTGCACTTCCAAGTTCACAGGTCGTGACTGTGCACAAGGTTTAATCGACACTTTTCTGTTTTCCGAGTCACGACACCGACACAAATTCATTCTGCGTTCCTAAAAGGTAGCGTTGGTTTCCAGCGTTCTCCTCCTGACGAACGCTGTGTCCACGTGATGTGGCGTCTTTGAGATTCTCCTGTTCATGATTAGTTGTTTGAGTTTGTCATGTGTGTGGTTCACAAAGTCACATTCGTACTTTAACACCCTGGACGGGGCTCCTTTAGTTTTTCAGGCACTTCTGTATTTTCTAGCGCCAAGTTGGAAAAATCTGAGCTTTTCAAATTAAAGCTTGGTTTTTGACGTGAACACACTTTTCATGTCGGGAAATGGAAATCGCTGTAATTTTCACATGACATGAATGCAGCATTAAACTAAACGTTTATACGACTGACGATCGACTCGCCGTGACGACAAGTCGGGAGAAGGAGAAGTCATTTAGCTCAAACCTGCAGTTTCTCGTGTGTGTTATCACTCGAGATGTTTTCGTGTTCACGCATCTTTACTTGTTGCTTCTACGGTAACATTTAATCTCTCTGAACAAAATGTGATACGTGAATCTTTCAATCAAATCCCGGTCTCTGCCAGTAGGGGGCGTTATGGTTTCTTGACTAAACAATCTTGGTGCTGTGCAGCTTTCGATCAGCCGCTGAATGGTTTTGTCTAATTTGAGTTTCCGAAGTCAAGAATGTTCTTCGCAGTTTAAGACACAGGATCCTGACGTGTAAAGATCTGTCGTGATAACACGTGTGAGAAACTCCAGCGTGTGTTGCCCTTAAAACCAAAGCTTATCGTCGCTTCAGAGATCCGACCTCACCAGCGCCACCTGAAGGTTACACCCTTCACGTGCACGACTTCCCACTTTGACGTAGCGCACTCGACAGGGTGCTCAGCTCCTTAAGGACCGGGGTGTTGTCTGAGAATGGCACCAGAGAAACAGAGAGAGAGAGAGACAGAGGTAGAGAGAGAGAGAGAGAGACAGGTAGAGAGTTTAGTAGAAACAGACGTCACAGTAGGTGGAGCTGCTGCCGTCTGTCTGACTGTCTGTCTGACGGACAGAGAGACAGGTCCAGTGTCCAGAGTTAGACCAGTCTTTTCTATTTACACACAGGAAATGCATAATCAGGAAATCCAAACTAACCAGAGCTGCACGCACCGCCATGACGGCTCCACTGCCGGTTGCTATGGTAACAGTGGAGGGGAGGGGGGCGGGATGGGATGGGGGTAGCTCTGGTTCACTAAAAAGACGCAAAGAACGTGTGTCACCGCAAACACAACGATTCGTCATGGCAACGCTACACCGGGACACCACCTAACGGTCCTTGGAAAACACACACTCACACTCACACACCTCTCACACACCCACACACACACCTCTACACACACACACACACACACACACACCCACACACACTCACACACTCTCTCTCTCTCACACACAAACATTTATATGACAAACAGTTTCTCTCATTTTTTTCTCTATTGAGGTGAAAAACAAACTCTATTATTCTTAGTTATCATCTTGTTAATCTTCGTCACCGTCGCAGTGATGTGTGTGTGGAGTGTGTGCGAGTGTCTCAGTCTGTTTATACACACTATTCACAGGATGACAGAGCTCACTTCCTATTGGCTGACGGCTCTTTTCGCCTCTTCTCTTCAAGGAGGCTTTCATTTTTTCATTGTCTCATGTTGCTAGGCAACAGCAGCTTCCCATAGTTTCAGTCTGTTGCTGTGTTGGTTGGTGATGATGATCATGTGATCTAGTTCCCACTGACCCACAGGAAACAGTTTGTGATGTCATCAGTGGGGGGTTCGGTCAATCGGGGCAGTAAACTGAAGGCCAACCTGACGGAGGCGTCTGATTGGACGAGGTGGGGGTGGAGGAGGGAGGGTGGAGTTTAACAGTACCTGCTGTGTGTGTGTGTGTGTGTGTGTGTGTGTGTGTGTGTGTGTGTGTGTGTGTGTGTGTGTGTGATCAGCGCACAAAGTTCTGAAAGTGGAGCCTGAAGGCGGCGACGTCTGTTTCCGACATGAGATTCATCTGAAGGACACAAAGTTTTATTCTCTATTAACTTCTCATGTGTGAATATTTCATTTTTCAAATTAAATTCAAAAGTTGAGTTTGTTAATGAAAGAAAATCTAACAAGCATTTTCTAAATGTAATAAATGAAATTCCTCACTGACGAGTTGACGTCGCCACCTTTAAGCTCCGCCTCTTTGGCCCTGTCGTGGTATGTGTGAGTTGTAAACTCTGACCCTGCTGTCAGTGTGTTTGTGTGTCAGTGTGTGTTTGTGTGTCAGTGTGTGTTTGTGTGTCAGTGTGTGTTTGTGTGTCAGTGTGTGTTTGTGTGTCAGTGTGTGTTGAGCACGCCGCGCGACACCCAGCCCTCGGCGGCCGGCGAGTCGCTGTTGGCCGGCCGGTAGACCAGACTCTGACCCTGCTGGTTGGACGCCAGAATCTGAACCTTCTCCCCCCGGAACACGGAGATCTCGTCCTCCCGCACGGCAGCGAAGTCCTGCAGCACCAGAACCAGCTCCTGATTGGACAGAGGTCATGATGTCACCAAAACAATCATCAGGGATCGCATCTGACTCTGATCCGAGCGTTCAATTCCAAACCTGGTCGTCCTGCTCGTTGTCAGGTTGAGGCTGAGGGCCGTGGCCGTTGGGCGTAGGCGGGGCTGAGGGCGGTCGCCCTGACGACAGAGGACGGGTCACAGAGATCCCGCCCTCTTTCCTCTGGTACTCGATGGGAGACTGAAGAGCTGGAAACAGATTGATGCAGATGGATTCAGGGAGACTCAGGAACTGAAAGAGGTTTAAGGAGATTGACCGTCCGACCTACGGACGTTTGAAGGAGGTCGGATGAGGAGTCAGATAAATCACAGGATGTGTGAGCAGGAGACTCAAGGGGGATTCACAGACTGTGAGGATTTGTGCGTTTGAAGGAGCCGTTGAAATAGGACAGCGTAGTCACGCCACTGTGACATCATCAGTGTTTCCTCCAGAGGACGCTCCCCGAGCCGAGACACAGCTCAAGTGACGTTTTATTTCTTCATGTAATTTGAGGACGTACTCACCAGACAAGAAGTTGTTCTGGGCGTCCAGCAGGGCGGCGATGGTCTCCACCCAGGTCATCTTGATGCTGGCCGAGGACGCCTGCAGCGTGAAGCGCTCCGCCGAGCCGCGAGACCACAGGACAAACTTACAGGGATCTCCGTCCACGCTGTCCTGCATCGCCAGGTAACTCACCTGGTGGAGGTCAAACATGAAGCTCAGTGTCAACAGGTCGGAGCCGGATCCTGAATCTAACTTTATCCACGGTCCCACCTTGATGCTGTTCTTGAACTGGTAGCCTGGGTTGTTGGAGCCTTTGCGTAGAAGTTCGCTGAAGATGATGATCTGCTCGAACAGGAAAACCCTGCGCTCTTTACTGCGAGACAACACGCCGCCGTCCTGCTCCCAGACACAGAAGGTCTCCTGCTGCAGGAGCTTCCCCTGAGACGTCAACTTCCCCTGGAGACAGGTGAGGACAGACAGGTGAGGACAGACAGGTTGTACATATACAGTGGTTGATCGTCTGCGTATAGATTCAGTTTCACCTCGTATCCCTGCAGTCGTCCCAGGTTCATCATGTCGTTGCAGCGTTTTGGAACCAATGACATCAGCTCCACCGCTTTCTGCACACACCACACACACACACACACACAGACACACACACACACACACAGACACACACACACACACACACACACACACACACACACAGACACACACACACACAGTCTTCAGGGTGATGATGCACCGTCCTTCATAACTCATTTAACGACATCATCTTCGCGACACGTCAGGTAGAAAACATTTTTTCTGTAAAAGTCACTGAAGAGAGAAACTTCTCCCTCACGACAGATGAAAGCAGCCAATCACAGCGCAGGACACGGAACTCACCTCACTCTCCTCACAGTCCAGTCCGGCCTTGGACGTGTACTTGAGAAAGTCCTGAGACACCAAGCAGAGTAGAGATGAAGATGATGAAGAAGATGAAGAAATAAACGTTTCATGATCAGCTGATGCGAGTCATGTGACTGGAGTCGGTGAAGTGACGACAAACCTTTAACAGCAGCTGATACTTTGTGATTCTCTGGACAGGTTTGATCAGATAATCACTGATGGACATCCTGCAGCTGATCTCATGCTGGATCTCCTGAGGATAGACACACAGACACACAAGCCTCATTATTGTGTTGTTTTACGTCAGAACGTTGTGTTGTTGTCCTGAACCCTGAGAATCGTGGCTCAAACAGCTGCAGAGGGAAACGTTCACGTTCCCACTGGAGCTTCAACGATTCGTCGTGAAATGATTCATCGATCTGCGACACTAAAACTGAACATGAAGAAGTCAAAGGGTTCAGTTCACGAGCATCTTCACTGTTTTCAACATGTTACTGAAGTTGAATATTTACTTTGGAAATAATTAGCAGATTAATCAATAATGAATCAATAATGAATCATGAACGCAGGTTAATTTAATTCATTTAAAGATACAGAACATTAGTCACTAAAACAGGAATAAACAGAAACAAGCGATAAACATTTTACCTCAAAGAAAGTCTCGTACTCGAAGACGATGAACTCTGACCTCGGCTTGTTCTGACAGTAAACCACGTACATGTGGAGGCGACGCTCCTACACACACACACACACACACACACACACACACACACACACACACACACACATCACAGTTAACTGACTCATCCTGGTCCTGATGCTGTTACCATGACAACCTTATTCCACCAGGCTGGAAACGTTCTTATGAACGAGATGAGGAACAACTTGAGGGACCAAACATGAACTGATTCGATTTCAGTAGTAGTGTAGTAATAACATAGTAGTGTAGTATTCATGTAGTAACATAATAGTGTAGTATTCATGTAGTAATAACATAGGAGTGTAGTATTCATGTAGTAATAACATAGGAGTGTAGTATTCATGTTGTAATAACATAGGAGTGTAGTATTCATGTAGTAGTAACAGGAGTGTAGTATTCATGTAGTAATAACATAGTAGTGTAGTATTCATGTAGTAATAACATAGAGTGTAGTTCTGAGTAATAACATATAGTGTAGTATTCATGTAGTAATAACATAGGAGTGTAGTATTCATGTAGTAATAACATAGTAGTGTAGTATTCATGTAGTAATAACATAGTAGTGTAGTATTCATGTAGTAATAACATAGTAGTGTAGTATTCATGTAGTACTCACGTGTCTGATGAAGAGGTCGGCCAACAGGTCGTGATTCTGAACGCAGCGCTCCAACTCAATCAGGAAGAAACTGAAACAGAAACACACACAGTCAGAGAGTGTGTGTGTGTGTGTGTGTGTGTGTGTGTGTGTGTGTGTGTGTGTGTGTTTATTTATACGTGCACGTACTCGCGGTGCCAGTCGTAGATCTGCTGGATGTTGCCAAAGACGATTTTGTCTTTTCCTCTCATCTCCTCTGGAATCCCTCTGACCTCCAGCCTGGACATGAAGCCCTGACACACACATGAACACATGAACACGTGAACACGTGAACACACAAACACACAAACACACAAACTAACAAGTCTAAAGCCTGCTGCTGCCCCCTACAGGACGCAGTGTTCACTACAGTCACAAATTGAAAGATCCTGATGATCATTTCATTCTGTGTGCAGATTTAAAGAAAGAATTGATATAATTCTATAGAAAAGAAAGAAAACATCATGTTGTCCGTTGGACATCTTGTGTCTTTCTGAACATTTGGACGTCTCACCTCGACAATCACACCCAGGTCCTTCACGTAGTCCTTCTCTGATTGGACCATCTCGTTCACCACAAACCTGGACAAACACACACAGTTCATTCATGTGTCCTCTGAACATATCTACATTTCTATCCATGTTTCTGGTGCGTGTCTCACATCCGTCCTCTCAGCGCTTTGTTTCTCTGCTCGGTGTCGGACTCGTTGGAGCCTTGATCTGAATCCAGAGCCTGACGAGACCGAAACATGACGAACCAGTTTGAAACCGTCTCAAGATTTAACACGTTTTTCATTCACTCACATTTTCCTCGATTACAGACAAGGAGACGACAAAGTGACTGAACCTCGACATCGTTTCAGATTCTTTCTCAGAAGCAACCGTCTACCCCCCCCCACTCTCCCTCCCCCCCGGTACCTCGGGGTTGTTGGGGTCTTTGATAATTTGCATGGGAGGTGGTAGAGGGGTGTGGCTTTCCTCCTCTGGCTCCTCCTCCCCTCCACTCTGCCCCGCCTCCTCCTTCCTCGATTTCTGCAGAAACGAAAAGAATCAAAAACAATGATCACACACAGACACACACACACACATGTCTTTAGTGTCCTCTGTGTGTGTGTGTGTGTGTGTGTGTGTGTGTGTGTGTGTTGATAGCTGACCGTCTGATTGCCCGTGAGGGGTGTGGTCACCTCTGGCCTGTTGTCCCGCCTCCTGGTTCTGATTGGCGGTTTCTTCTGTCCGTCAGCTTTACCTTGACTTAACCTCCGAACAGGACTCGTCAACCAGCGCTGTCAAAACACGTGGACATAAAACAGTCACCATACGACTGAGTAATAATAATAATACTTATAATTAATATTAATTTACTTCACGATTAATTCAATAATCATTGTACGTATTTTTAAAACTAATAATCCGTCTTCTTCTGCCCACAGAGCGACGGCGAGGACCAGCGTTACCTTCAGGGTGTTTCCGGTTCCAGAGCCGCTGCGTTTGGGCCCTGGAGAGCCCACAGCGCCCCCTGGAGCCCCGCCCACTCCGAACACTGTGGGGGAGGTGGCACCTGAGAAAGGTAAACACAAGGAGGGGGCAGTGATGAGTTGTGCACTACAGAATTCTGGGTAAATTCAGAGATGATTGTTGACTCACTGGTCGTCTGAGCGTGGAGAGCTGAACCTTCAGAGCTGTAGAGTCCAGAGTCTGTGGACACACACACACAGACACACACACACACACACACACACACACACACACACACACACACACACACACCGTCCTCCTCGTTATCGTCATGGTCACAACGTCGACTTTCATCGGAAGCTTTTCATCAAACTCATTTTTATGCGTATGTTCAATGAATTAACTTCCCAGTTGTCGTGACAACAATCTGTTTACGTGGATTCACCACTTTATTATATATATGATTAAAAGATGTCGTAAAAAACAAAAAATGATCACGAAAAATAAATGTGTGTGTGACTGTGTGTGTGTGTGTGACTGTGTGTGTGTGTGTGTGTGTGTGTGTGTGTGTGTGTCTGTGTGACTGTGTGTGTGTGTGTGTGTGACTGTGTGTGTGACTGTGTGTGTGTCTGTGTGTGTGTGTGTGTGTGACTGTGTGTGTGTGACTGTGTGTGTGTGTGTGTCTGTGTGTGACTGTGTGTGTGTGACTGTGTGTGTGTGTGTCTGTGTGTGACTGTGTGTGTGTGTGTGACTGTGTGTGTGTCTGTGTGTGTGTTTGTGTCTGTGTGTGTGTTTGTGTCTGTGTGTCTGTGTTAACGAAGCTTCAGTAAAGATGCAGAAAACCTGCAGGTCCTGTTCAACACAACCAAACATGATTAACATTCCTGCTACACGTGTGTCAGAAACTACATGTGTGTGTTAGTGCTGGTTAATGGTCGAGAGACACTGAAACAAACAGAGAGAGAGAGGGTCACCTTGTTCTATCACTCATTAACCAACACACACACACACACACACACACACACACACACACACACACACACACACACACACACACACACACACACACACACACACACACACACACACACACACACACACACACACACACACTCAATCTTTCTTCTTCTTCTTTCATTCTAACACCCACCTCGCTCGTCCTCTCTCTCTCCCACAATCCATCCCCAAACAGCAGAGCAATCCCAGCATGCACCTCTGCCTCGCCGCATATTTCCACATCAGAACGTTCAGAACGTTTAGAAGAAGACGAGAAGAGGCTGAGACGTGTCCAGGAATCAAACTACAGTCACAAGTCGGGGGCGGGGCTAACGCGAGGGGTGGGGCCACAGCACTGGGTGTGGCTTATTGAGACTTGAGTGACAGCCAGGACAGAAGTCGCCACTGAGAACTAATTGAAATGTATAAATATATATATATATAATGATATAATATATAATAATTAACTAAAATCGACATGAAAATAAAAAAGAAACCTTTGTATACAGATAAACAGTCATATACAAAATGAATGAAGACCAAATCAAAAAATGTGAAACAACAAAGAATGTAAATCCACCAGAGATCCGACCTGAAAACAACCAGTTTATTTTTAAACAGAAACTCCCATTGTCTTCTGGTGAGGAAGAAGAGCCAGCAGGTATCCACACACCACACACACACACACACACACACACACACACACACACACACACACACACACACACACACACACACACACACACACACCCTGAGGCAGGATGTTAAACTGAAGATTCCTGTTGAGTCTGAAACTTGTTCAGGTCAATGTTTAACCTGAAACTCTCATCTCTGTGTGTGTCTGTGTGTGTGTGTGTTGTTTCTTTTGGGGACATTTATCTTGTTGTTGATTATTTAGTTTGTTAAATTTGTTCCTTTCGAGATATTTAGTGTTTCCTGTTGACGTTTGGGGAGAATTGAGACACTTGTGACCAATGGGGACATTTGGTTTGTTGAGTTTACAGATGAACGATTTACACTTTGTGTAAAATGTCAACACACAAAGAGACGTCACACTCTGACAACACAGCAGGTTCCATCGTTCAGGCTTCACACACTGACACACGTCCAGTATTTAGTGGACTCCGTCCGACAGGAAGCAGGAGACACGGATGTTTAAAGTTCCCTCGGTTCAAACAGGAAGTGACACGGAGCGATCATGGACGAGCTGCAGCAGTGAGACGGTGACCGGGGTCAGAGGTCGTCAGGAACTGAAACTGTAATCAGATTACTACCTTACTCTTAAATGAGCGGACAATTAGATTGTGAAGTTGTGACGTTTCTGAGCTCGAGCACTTTTTACCATTAAGTTATTATTGTTTATCCTGAGTCCAGGTGGAGATCTGTGTGCGACCAGGAGGTGGCGTCCTGGAGGAAGACGAACCTACCTTTGCTGACGGTGGAGGAGGCGTTGGAGGAGGTGGTGGTGGTGGACGAGTTGCAGGACGAGGACGTGGTGGTGCAGGTGGACGAGGTGCTGCTGGAGGTGGTGCACGCCGGGATGAGCCCCTCCATGTCGGCTGCACTGTGTGAGTGTGACAGGCAGAGGGCGCTCATGGGCAGTAAACCCTCCTGCAGGGAAACAGGAGATTAGAAGCTGGAGGATTTGTTTCTGCCGTGGAGACGTTTGATTTCTTACCTGCTGCGGACTCTGATCCGTCGTTCTGACCAGACACCACCCGGGTCTGTCGGCCGAGCGCTCCACCAGCTCCACGGTCTGACCACAGCGAACGCTGAGCTCTCCTGCGGCGCCGGAGGAGAAATCCAACAACACCACCACTAACTCGCAGCCGCCGGACAGCTGGAGGGAGACGGGTGAGAGGTGAGACACTTTATTTAACCTCCGAATATCTGACCGTCCATCATCCTGCCACTGTTGTCATAGCAACGACATCAGCAGGTTACAGTCCATTCATAAAGTCAGAAACAGAGAATCAGCAGCAGCTCCATCTGCTGGTCAAACAGTAAACAGCACTGGACTCAGCTTAGATGAAACTAGAAGCAGAATAAACACCGTTGATTTTTACTTTAAAGCCTCGACTGCTTTTCTGCAGCTCTTTTATTTAGTTCTGAATATTTTCTCCATTTTAAAACAACTACAAACCCTGTAACGAGCTCGCCGAGCCAGTAGGTGGCGATAGAGGTCAGACTCTGAGGTCGATCAAATCTAAACCTGATTTAAATTCACTGAATCTACTGTTATAATAAAAACATCAAAAGTGAAGCATTTAAGCAACCTTTGATCACCGGAGCTGTTTTATCTCATGGAAACAAACTCCACGTTGAAACTGTCGTTCATCATCGTAATGTACGTCCTCCGCTGACCAATCAGGGCACAGCACGCTGAGCCCTGATTGGTCCAACGAGAAGTAGAAAACATCATGTGATGGTGGACAAAGAGACGAGTGTCACGGTTACTAGTGTGTGTGTGTGTGTGTGTGTGTGTGTGTGTGTGTGTTCAGCTGGAGCCCATGTGCTTCAGTTCACACACACACACACACACACACACTCGTGCACATGGTCCATAAGGAGTTGTGGGGTGTTCCCCGTCCTAATCGAACACAGCTGTGATCAGTCTTAATGCTCGTATCTCACACACACACACACACACACACACACACACACACACACACACACACACACACACACACACACACGCACACGATGATTACAACATGAGTAGAACAATAACACAGTGAACAAATCTACTCAGGTATCGTGTTACTGTAACTGAAATAAACCTAAATGCTTAAGTACATCTACTCCATTACTTTTAGTTACTAAAAGTAGAAGTTACTTCTCTAGTGTCTTAACCATAAACTCATTATTATTATCAATAACAATAAATAGAAACAAAACACAATCTATGTAAAGACATAAATAAACCTTCTGTTTATTCTGTAAAATAAATGTCTGTGACTCGTCAGCTGATTTTCATCAGTAATGAATCTGTCAAACTCCAACAGTCACATGTGTTACCATGGTTACCATGACCTGGCGTTAGGATCTGGATTTCTAATCAATAATCACAATGATCAGTAACGATAAGATTCAGTCCTGTAACAGATCTACTGTGGATCAAGAACAATTCTGGACTGTAACTCAGATTCATCAGGAGCTGGATGTAGAGATTCAGGTGATCGACCGAGATTCAGCGAAGTAAAGAAAGTCCTCTCGAGTCAGAAGCTGAATCAGAAGCTGGGGAACTTTGTCGGTGATTGTTTGGTGGATCAGTTGATTCCTTGTTGGTCACAGTTCGGACGTCGTTCTAGCTCTACCCCGAATTCCACAAACAATCGAGCGTTAGCGTTCAGTCGAGCTCCAGTTTAATCCTCGTCGCTTTATTTACAATCACACGTTAACCAATTCAAATCTTATCTCATGTAAACAACAGGATTCAAACTCACTGTCCTTTACTCAGGTTTTACATCTCTGATCTGACAGCGTGAAGATTCCTCTCTGAACCAACACTAAGCTCACCTCTCGGGTCAGAGGTCAACCCCACCCTCCTCCAGCTGACTGCAGGTAAATCAAATCAAACGTACCTCGTCCGCAGAGAAGAGAACAAGTGAAAGTTTCTGAACAGAATCTGACGGCGAGCAGAGGAAACTCCCTCAGACATACACACACAGACACACACATACATACATACACACATACATACACACACACACACACACACACACACACACACACACACACCCAGCCAGCTGCAGCACTGGTGAGGTCATCATACGCTCCGACACACCCCTCTGAACACACGCTGTGTGTGTGTGTGTGTGTGTGTGTGTGTGTGTGTGTGTGTGTGTGTGTGTGTGTGTGTGTGTGTGTACCTTGTCGCTGTCGGCCGTGTTCTGGGACGTGCGCGAGGCGATGGACACGGTGTCCGGCTGACTGCTGGCATCACCCAGACTGTCTGCGTCCTCACTCGTCTCCCTGAAAAACAAAAACACACTTTTCAATCTAAAACACACAATGTGGACACAAGTATGTGGACGCCTCTCTCACTCTCTTAAAGCTGCAACTGACTTTAATTATTGATTATGATCATTTTCTCTGTTAATCACTTTATTGTTTGTCTGTAACTGTCAGGAAATAATGATAAAAGTAAATCTGTTATCCAGAGGTCGAGCTGATTCTTTCTAATTTCTGGTTTTATTAAATACAAACTTTCACTTATTGATTAATAATCGTCTCTTCATATTTCTGAGCAGTATTTTAAAACTCACCAGATGAATTTGATGAAAAAAGAAAAACATTGTTCTTTTTACAAACATTTAAAAGAGAATAATATATAATCAATGTTTCAGTTGTTACTGATTCAGTTTTCTTTCCATTGTCTAATTGAATCATTGAGTATTAAATTCATTTGACGGATAAGAAGATGAATTCAGGGTCAAACTTTCATTTGGACTTCACTGGTTTGATTCATTAGATGAGTTCTAACCAGACGATGACCCAGGTCAAAGGTCACATGACCAGAGGCACGTAGCGTGGACGTGCTAGCGGTTTGTCTGCGTGTGCGTGCTGACCTGCGGTTGATGCTGCGCTGTCGGCCCAGCGTGGGGTTGGGTGTCTTGGGGAGGGGGATGGGCTCCCTCAGCGCCCCCCGCAGGTGACCCCGCCTCTCCTGGATCACCTGTCGGATGCTGCGGACCCACTCCTGCTTCAGCTCCAACGACGCCGCCTGACGAGAGAGCGACAGTTAACCGTGACCTCTGACCTCATCTTTCTGAACGCTGTCACCAGCAGGAGGCGTCACTCACCTTCAGCACCGTCTTGTTGTCGGACGTCGGCGTCCGTCCGACCCACAGAGCGAACTTACAGGGGTCGCCCTCGATGTGCTCCGTCACTCCGAGTTCTGACGTCTACAGGAACAGGAAGCGTCAGCAGAACGTCATTTACCTCCTGGTTCATGGATTACATGTGTGTGTGTGTGTGTCTGTGTGTGTGTGTGTGTGTGTGTGTGTGTGTGTGTGTGTGTGTGTGTGTGTGTGTGTGTGTGTGTGTGTGTGTTACCCTCAGTCTGCTCTTGTACAGATATTTGGTTCGTCCGGACGAGTCTTTGATCTCTTTGCTGAAGATGAGTGACAGCTCAAACAGGAAGAGGTGTCGGTCCCGCCCCTTCCTGATCAAAGACTTTGGCTCCCAAACCAGGAAGGAGTCCTGGAGGAGGAGCTCGCCCTGGACCTCCAGACCCTCCTCCAGACCTGAGGAGACGTCACCACGGCAACACGTTTCATATGTAAATATATGATTTATCTTTTAGTGAGGAGGTCAACAACAAACTTCACAATAAAAGCCCCTAGCTCAGGCGCCCTGAAATCTTCACGCAAATGAGATGCAGGTCTTTTATTTTGAAACACCTACCTTCCAACATGCTAACATGCATAGCATCGTTAGCTCGCTTTGGGACGCTCAGCATCACATCCAGTCCTTCTTTTATTTCACCTTTACCCTCCTCGCAGCACCCCAGCAACTCCTGCACACACACAGACACACACAGACACACACACACACACACACACACAAACACACAGTGTAAATGTGACTGATGTTTAAAACCAAGATTAACACAACAACCAGATGTGGTGGTTAAATGTCAGAGTAAATATAAGATTATTGTGATGTTAAAGATTCAACGAGTCGACTGTGAAAAGATCGAAGAGGATGGATTTGAGATTTCTTATTATTTTCACACATCTGTAAAGTGAAATGTAAGACAGCAGGTGTAAAGCTGCAGCCTGAAGCCAAAACACTTGAACTCCAACAAACTGAACTGTGGGAACTCAAAGTTCACCTTGAGCAGCAGCTGGTATTTAGTGATTCTCTGAACTGGTTTGATGAGAGCGGACGAGATGGAGTTCGTCAGCCCGTGTCTCCTCTGGACCTCCTGCACACAAACACAGTACGTTTTATTCTGAAAATCCCCTCATCATCGTCTTCTCTGCAAATAAATATGAATCATTGGAAATCTAACATTTCTTAGGTCAGCCACCATTTTCCCCATTATTAGTATTAAATTAAATTATCTTTCTACATCTGCAATATTTATCTACATATCCACAAGGATATAATATAAAAAATATCTCAATTAATAACAGAAAACAGAAAACTGCACCTTATTACTTCCAAGTGTTACATCAAAAAGTACATTTCTAAAATATCTGAAATTCTCAAATAAAGAAGTAAAGTTTTCTGACCTCGAAGAATCCTGCACCTTGTTGTTGTATCAGTAAACTGGAGTCAGGTTTGTTTCTGCAGTACGTCACGTACATGTGAAACTTATCAGCCTGAAACACAAAGTACTTTGTAAGTTTTACTTCCATCAGTCATTGCGTCGTGTAGTAGGTTTAAATCCGACAGAGCGTTACCCAGGTGACGAAGCAGTGGCCCACGTCTTCTGGAAGCTGCTCGTAGTTTTCTAACTCCTTCAGGAAAATACTGAAAAACACAAACCTCTGAATCTACACACACACAATACTCTACAATACTACACATTACAGTATGTCTGCAGTACTACAGTAAATACATACATACACATTTGAACCGGGTGTTGCCGGGGTGTAATACACAGTATTTGTAGTATTTGTTTGACCTGTATTTCATACTGTTGTACTTGTGATGCAGTAAATTAAGTAAAGTAATTTGCAGTATTTATTTTTTTGCAGTATAATTGACGGTACTTGTTTCTAGAACTCGTAGATGTCCTGGATGTTTGGTACTGTAGTATTTGTATTGCAGTATAATCTACAGTATAATTGACAGTACCTGTTGTGGAACTCGTAGATGTCCTGGATGTTTCCGAACACGGTGTCGTCCTTGTTGTTGAGACCAGAGGGGACGTCCTCTGACCCGCTCGTCATCTCCCACAGGTACGTCTGCACCACAGTATTTCCATCAGGAAGTACTACTCAGTATAATGTAGTACTACAACGTATTATGTACTGCTTTAATATAGTAGTTTCCATGTGTCAGGCAGGACTCAGACTGAGTTTAGTTTAAAAATATTCAATATCGTGCCAAAGCCAGAATTTAGTCCAAACAGCAGAAGTGACCTTGTGGTCGACTGAGTGAACTGCAGGTCTGTCAGCAGAGGGCGCTGTGGAGGTTTGGGGTATTTTTAAATCTCGGTCTAGTCTGTTAAATAAACGTCTGTTTCGTTCTGGAGCGTTCGAGGTTTAACTCTGAATCTGAACTTGAACTAAACGTCCTGATAAATCTCAGGTAGATAAAAAAGGACCTTGATCAGCGGAGGAGGATCATGTGAAACGAGTGAAAGCTCCAGATGTTTGTACTTTTACCTCGATACACTCCTGCAGATCTCTGACGTAGACTCTTTCTGTCTGAAGGAGCTCGGCCATGATGTACCTGACAACACACACACAGTTGTTCATTAACATCGAGACTTGTACTAGTACCTCCACTCGTACCAACACTGCGTGTACTCACTCCTTCTTGCGTGCGGAGCGCCTCTTCTCGTCGCTGACCTGGTGGCTGGGGTCGGACAGGTTGACCTCGGGGTCCGAGTCCGACAGACTGTTGGGGATCAGCTCCAGCTCCAGGTCCTTGTTGTCCTGTCAGAGCCACCGTACATCACACTCAGTACGGGTCAGTCTACACACGGACCACACCCTCTCTTTAAATGTTACCTGTGAGCAGCCTCCCAGCGCCGTCTCCAGCAGGTGGCGGTACTGTCCCATCCTCACGGTGAAGTCGCGGTAACGCTTGTCCACGGTGGAGACGCAGCGACGGAGCTCGGCGCGGTGGGCGTGGCCTTTACCCAGCATGCTCTCCGCCAGCTGGATGAGCAGGTGAACCTTCTCCTGTGTTTGCTGACAGAAGTGATCCTTTTATAATATAGAATATAATATAACACGTGTTGTATTTTACATTCAATTCATAGAAAGTGAACGTCTTTGAGGATTGTCGTGTTTAAAGTGTTTGACTCACAGCTGCCGTCTGACGGGTGGAAGGTTTGACTCTATAATGTTTTCTCACCTTGGCAGAAACACAGAACTCCCTGTGTTGGGTCAACAGCTCTTGAGTCTCGGACACATTTGTCCCCGGTGACGTGTGCGTGGTCAGGTAGTGGTCACCTGACTGCTGCAGCCAATCCAGAGCCTGCGATCAAAGAGCACGTTAAGGCGCGGTCACATTTACTCTGGAACCAATCAGAATCTCTCTGTGAGACGAGCACGTGACTCCACCAGTAGGAGTGAGGGAACCCGACCTGCTGGGTGTGGCTCTGGAACATCAGGTACTGCTGGCACTGATCCAGTCGACGTTTCTTTAAGGTCCAGAAGTGGAGGACTCTGTTTTCCCTCTGGAGCAGCTCACTGAGGATCCCTGAGCACAGACACACTCATCAGGGGCACGGACCTCTACTGCTCCAAGCTAATTAGCTGTGGTGTTCCTCAGGGGTCTGTTCAGGTGTATTTCTGATCGTTTGTGTGTTTGTTCACCTTTGACCTGTTGCTCTGGAACCCTGGAGTGCCCCGTGACCTCCGTAACCCCGGAGACGGTGACGCCGTGGCCGGAGATGTTGGCCATGGTGACGCTGTTGCGATGGATGTACTTGAGGAAAACTTCTGCGTTTCGTCTGGCCAGCGTGCAGGCCTGTTGCCATGGGAACAAGACCATGTATCACCATATACAAATACAATCTGCCACATTGACCCTGATTTCAGAATTGGACAAAAGCAATTTCTCATTTTTAGTCGATAAATGTTGATTTGTGTGTATCTGTAAAAACATTCATCATGTTAATACAGATACACACATACATGTGTACAACTACATTACAGTGTGTAACATTTCTTCACCTTTAAAAACGCCTCCTTCTGCTCCATGTGTTTGCTCACGATCGGCAGCAGCTGCTCCGGCTGCCGGTCTCCTCCTCCACACCAGTCCTCCTCCCTCCTGTACTCCTGCTCCAGACTCTCCAGAACTCCACACACCTGCACACAGACAGGTCAGGAGACAGACAGGTCAGGAGACAGACAGACAGGTCAGGAGACAGGTCAGGAGACACACAGACAGAGAAACAGATATTCAGAGAAACAGCGCCACCTGCTGGGACGTCCTGTAGAAAGCAGCCGAGGCGTTGACCAGTTTTAGTCGATCCTCGATCCTCAGCATCAGCGTCTGCCAGTGCAGCGCCACCGTCTGGGCACAAGACCTCACTGCGTCCGGATCATAGTGACCTGACCTGAAGGTGAGAGGTCCAACACGTTACCAACACGTTACCAACACGTTACCAACACGTTACCATCACGTGACCAAACGTTCAGGCTGTGACTCACCGGACCAGCAGCTCTGCTCTCTGCTGCAGAGCCAGAGCCACCTGATGAGTCCTCTGCAGCGAGTCAGCGTGGAGCAGAGCCTGGAAACAGAGGGAGGAGGTGAGAACCCTGAGAGGAGACGAGGAACTCCTACTTCCACCTCCTGACCTGAGCTGTGTCAGTGTGTGCAGTTACCTCTATGGACTGCTGGAGGCGCTCATGCTCCCTCTGCAGCTGCTCAGCTTCAGACAAACAGCTGGAGTTCAACATGCAGGACGACAACATGACCTCCCCCTCTGAGATCCAGCCCAGCACCTGAGACACGACGACACGTAAACCTTTAGTACAGGGAGGTCACCTGTGTGTGTGTGTCTGTGAGTGTGTGTCTGTGAGTGTGTGTGTGTTACCTGTTTGACTTGGCTCTGCAGGTGTCTCAGCTGCAGGTTCTGCTCCAGGTGTGTGTGTGAGTGATCTGCAATCTGCTGCAGGTCCTTCTGTTTGTCCTGCAGGAGGCGCTGCAGCTCCTCCACCTGAGAGGAGAGCCCCCCCTCCGCCTCCGACAGCTCGATACCTGGAGCACACACACACACACACACATATTCAGGTCCTCACAAGTGCAGTACTGCAGCTGTATGTGTGTGTGTGTGTTTTCCTCTCCATTCATGTGTATATGATTGCACAGATATACTGTATGTCTGTGTGTGTGTGTGTGTGTGTGTGTGTGTCTCCATGGTAAATTCAATACGCTGGTTTCCATGGACACCAGCTGTGTGCTTCAGAGACCAGTTTCCATGGCAACCCCATCCCCCTTTTCCCCCTCCCCTCATTATCTTCTCTTCCCCCCTTTTCCCCCGAATATCATCAGTGTGAAACTGAACTGGTCAGATCGACGCTGGCTCTGTTCTATTCTATTCTATTCTATTCTATTCTATTCTGTTCTGTTCTGTTCTGTTCTGTTCTGTTCTGTTCTATTCTATTCTGTTCTATTCTATTCTATTCTATTCTATTCTGTTCTGTTCTGTTCTGTTCTGTTCTATTCTATTCTGTTCTGTTCTGTTCTATTCTATTCTATTCTGTTCTATTCTATTCTATTCTATTCTATTCTGTTCTATTCTATTCTATTCTATTCTATTCTATTCTATTCTATTCTATTCTGTTCTATTCTGTTCTATTCTATTCTATTCTGTTCTGTTCTGTTCTGTTCTGTTCTGTTCTGTTCTGTTCTATTCTCCTGTATCCAACCAGTAGAGTGGAATCTCTTAGAATCCATATGGGATCAAATGGAAGCCTCCTCTGATCTGTGAACTGTTTTCTGCCTGTTCAGCATTTTGCTTGTTTATGATTGGTTCATGTGGATCCCTGGAAACCCGTCAAGGAAACCCCTTAATCCAGAACGCTCTCAAGTGGCGCCTCCAGCCGAACAAAGTGAAACCCACCAGCTACTCACGCTGCTGTCGACAGGAACTCGAGGAGCACGTGAACGATGAATGAATCTCTAACGACACAGAACAACTCCTCAAACTGAAAGGCCCTGACCTCTGGATTCCCCTCCAGGGGACTATGGGATGTTACATGATATAATATGATGGAGGATCTCTGGAGGATCTCGTAGGTCGTAGTGGAACCCCTGAGTCGCTGAGCTCTTCAAGGACCATGTTACCTCTACTAGCCTCAGAGTGACGCCCCCTGTCCAGGTACAGTGGAGAAGCAGCTACATCAAGCTGGACCAGGTGACCATCCAATGAAGAACCTTGAAACACTGAGCTTCACTCATGGAGTCTCATTTCATGTGGTGTCCCACAAGGCCCAATCCACGGTCCCCGTTCTTCTCTATGGTCGCTGACATTTGTTAATGGAAGTTTTGTTGCTGTGCAGATGATTTATTTTCTAAAGCCACGTTTTGACTCTGACCTGACGCTTGGACCTCGGTGATATACTGCTGGAGGTCGTGACCTTGCTGGATGACCTCATAGATCATGTTGTTCATAGCCAGCCTGCGCTCCATGTGCCTGCAGATCAGTTCATCAGTCAGTTCATCAACGTCATGACCTTTTATTAACGACTCATTTTCATGCTGAGCGATGTCATCGGACTTGTTTACCTGTGGATGCGTTGCTGCGCTAGTGTTAGCGCCTCTGGACAAGCTTCCACTAGCCTCGAATGACCCAGGTTGATCTTGTCCTGGGCTAGCTTGTCCTGGTTTACATCGGCTAGCCGCGGCGCTGCTAGCTTCTCCGTAGAGAAGTCCTGGGACTGTTTCTGGAGGTCCTGCTTCCAGGCATCCATTTCCCCTGTTACCTTAAGAAAGACACACAGTTCATTGTCGATCCCCTGACGCCGGTTCAACAAATGCTTTGTATGAAGCTTGTGATTTGGAACAGAAGCGTGTACCTCCAGCGTGCACTGCTGGAGAATACGCAGCTGCAGGTAAACATCCAGTCGGATCTTCCTCTGGTGGAAAAGCTCCTCCAGCTGAACGTGAGCCTCCTCCAGCTGCTGCAGCACCGACTCCACGTGGGCCACCGAGCTGCCCTGGGGCCTGAAACAAACACACCCACGCATAACGCACAACCGAAAACAAACCCAAACAAACTGCAAATAAATATGAGTGAAAGGTTCCCACCCACCCAAGACTGTACCATCCTAAAAACAATTTTGCAGGTTATATACAAACCAAACGTATCCACACTGAACACACATCACAGATTATACAAATTAAAACGCTCCACTCATGTTTTACATAACTTAAAACAACAACACCCACAATCATGACAAATTCCAACTCTACACAAACCTCTGAGTCGCCAGGGGCGTTAAACAAGTGCACCCACATCGGCTTTACAAAGCCAGAATCAAACGCACCCATGCAGGCTCTGTACACTCGAACAAAAAAGCACACAAACAAGTAAAAAAGCGAAAAGTGCACCTGACATAGAAAAGAAACGCACACACACACTTTAAACAAACATAAAAGCTTTGCTTTGCCTGGATTTGCAAACTGGTGAAGAAACACACCCACACATTCTCCACAAGCTGGAAACACACACACACAAACTAGAAAAGAAACGCACCCCCACACTTAACATAAACTAGAAAGCAAATGCACCCACCCCTGTGACTCTAAACTAAAAAGGAATGCATCCACGCATAAAACAAACGCATCCACACAGAATGGGCCACAGAGCTGCCTTGATGTCTAAAACAAACGCACCCTTCCAGGTTCTGTCAATCAACAAACACACCCATCACCGGGCCTCTGTGCTGCCCTGACGGGTGAAACAAATGCACCCACACATGTTATAACCAGGCTCTTTGTGCAGCGCTGAGGCAGGAATCAAACGCACCCACGCTCTCTGTGTACCTGAGTTGCAGGATGAGGTCTTCTCCTTCCCTGATGACACTCATCGCAGCTTCCTGTGGGGTCAGCGTTAGAGGGTTAGTGTGGGGGTCGTCGGGGGTGTTAGGTTGTTATGAAGGGGGTCAGTTCAGGCGGGTGGGGACAGGTACCTGGGTGTTGGCCTGCTGCTGCTGCTGCTGGCTGATGAGAGTCTGCAGAGCCTCCACAGTGTCGGGACAGATGCAGAGTTCTGAGGAGAGCTGCTTCTGGAGGCCGTCCATCCAGGCCGAGAGCTGGGGGGGGGGAGAAGATGAGCACTGATTTACACTGCAGCACTAACGTCTCCACTTCCTCCCAGAAATGAACCAGCGCCGCCATCTTTTATCCATGTTCTATCTGCTAACATGGAGGAGGCGGGGCTTATAAACTATACTGCAGCCGGCCACCAGAGGGCGATCCAGTGTGTGTGTGTGTGTGTGTGTGTGTGTGTGTGTGTGTGTTGTTACCTCCTTGGTGTGTGTGTGTGTGCGTGTGTGTGAGTGTTACCTCTTGGTGTGTGTGTGTGTGTGTGTGTGTGTGTGTGTGAGTGTTACCTCCTTGGTGTGTGTGTGTGTGTGTGTGTGTGTGTGTGTGTAGAGTGTGTGAGTGTTACCTCCTTGGTGTGTGTGTGTGTGTGTGTGTGTGTGTGTGTGTGTGAGTGTTACCTTTGGTGTGTGTGTGTGTGCGTGTGTGTGTGTGACCTCCTTGGTGTGTGTGTGTGTGTGTGTGTGTGTGTGTGTGAGTGTTACCTCCTTGGTGTGTGTGTGTGTGTGTGTGTGTGTGTGTGTGAGAGTGTGGAGTGTTACCTCCTTGGTGTGTGTGTGTGTGTGTGTGTGTGTGTGTGTGAGAGTGTGTGAGTGTTACCTCCTTGGTGTGTGTGTGTGTGTGTGTGTGTGTGTGTGTGTGTGTGTGTGTGTGTGTGTGGAGTGTGTGAGTGTTACCTCCTTGGTGTGTGTGTGTGTGTGTGTGTGTGTGTGTGTGTGTGTGTGTGTGTGTGTGTGTGTGAGTGTGTGTGTGTGTGTGGGTGTTACCTCCTTGGTGTGTGTGTGTGTGTGTGTGTGTGTGTGTGTGTGTGTGTGTGCGTGTGTGTGTGTTACCTCCTTGGTGTGTGTGTGTGTGTGTGTGTGTGTGTGTGTGTGTGTGTGTGTGTGTGTGAGAGAGTGTGAGTGTTACCTCCTTGGTGTGTGTGTGTGTGTGTGTGTGTGTGTGTGTGTGTGAGTGTTACCTCCTTGGTGTGTGTGTAGAAAGACACAGCGAGATCCAGCAGCAGCTTCCTCTGTTCAACTCGCTGAATAAACGCCTGTAAATACACAACAACACAGATTTACAACATGTTAATCACACGTCAACAACATGCTAACAACAGAATAATATTAGTGAATAAAGTAGTTATAGTGACGTTTGTTTCTGTAACACAGCTGGTTCAGGTGTTTTAATGAATAAAGTTCACTAGCAAATCTTTCATGAACCTTTATCATCAGTGTTTTACTTTCATTTCAACAGCTTTTATTTTGAAAAGACTTGTTTTTTATGAAAATGCATGAAAACATATTTATTTCCAAGCAGCATCTCTCTCACCTGCATCCGCAGCTCCAGGTCTCTGGCCGCCTGGTAAATCTCCTCCTCCTCACACTCTCCAGACTGAGCCAGCTGATCGGCTGCTTCCAGAAGCTTCTCTGCATTAGTGTAAGTGTTCTGACACACACACACACACACACACACACACACACACACACACACACACACACACACACACACACACACAGACACACACAGGTTATTACCCAGTCTCTAACATCAGAGGAGAATCATGTTGACACGTCTGAGAACCTGCTCCCTGGTTTGAAATGTACTTTTCATTTATTCATTTATCTGCTTCTCTGTTTGAAAAAGAACAATATTCACCACATGTAAAAAACATCCGTTTTACCTGCGCCACCTGCTGGAAGTCGTCGTGACGTTTCTGCAGAGCTCGAGCTCGGTGCAGAGATTTCCCCACGCCGCCATGTTTGTTCAGGAACACCTCGCCGTGCTGCTCGACCCAGTCCAACACCTGAGGGAGAGAGAGAGAGACAGGTGGAGGTAAGCTGAGGCTTAAATCTGGATCTGGATCCGGATTGAGATCTGGATTCATCGTACCTGTCTCACATCCTGTTGAAACACACACAGCTGCAGGCGCTGGTGGAGGCGGAGCTTCCGGTGCTGCCACGCCCCCTCCACCTCATGGTGACCCTGCAAAGAAAAAACACAACATCATCAGTCCGCCTGTCTGTTGGTCGGTGAGAGTGAGACGTGAGGATGTGAGACGGGTTAACGTGAGTCCTACCTGCATGACCTGGTGCAGAACTCCCATGATGCCGTGCGTGGAGGCAGTGAGGTCTGGTTTGGTCAGAGAGTCATCAGACTCCGTCGCCGGGCAACGCTGGAGAACCTCCAATAAGGCTTTACCGCTCTCACTGACCTGCAGACAGTCAGACAGGTGAGCAGACAGACAGGTGGACAGTCAGACAGGTGGACAGACACACAGGTGAGCAGACACATAGGTGGACAGACACACAGGTGGACAGACACAGGTACAGACAGACAGGTGACAGACAGACAGGTGGACAGACAGACAGGTGGACAGACACACAGGTGAGCAGACAGACAGGTGGACAGTCAGACAGGTGAGCAGACACACAGGTGAGCAGACAGACAGGTGAGCAGACAGACAGGTGGAGCAGACAGACAGGTGGACAGACAGACAGGTGAGCAGACACACAGGTGAGCAGACAGACAGGTGGGGAGACAGATGGAGCAGACAGACAGGTGGGCAGACAGACAGGTGAGCAGACAGACAGGTGGACAGACAGACAGGTGAGCAGACAGACAGGTGAGCAGACAGACAGGTGGACAGTCAGACAGGTGAGCAGACACACAGGTGAGCAGACAGACAGGTGAGCAGACACACAGGTGAGCAGACAGACAGGTGAGCAGACAGACAGGTGAGCAGACACACAGGTGAGCAGACAGACAGGTGGACAGACAGACAGGTGAGCAGACAGACAGGTGGACAGTCAGACAGGTGAGCAGACACACAGGTGAGCAGACAGACAGGTGGGCAGACACACAGGTGAGCAGACAGACAGGTGGGCAGACAGACAGGTGAGCAGACAGACAGGTGAGCAGACAGACAGGTGAGCAGACAGACAGGTGAGCAGACAGACAGGTGGACAGACAGACAGGTGGGCAGACAGACAGGTACCTGTGTGTAGTTAGCAGAGATTTCTTCGTTCAGCTCCTGATGTTTTTTTGTCGCAGCCTCCAGTTCTGCTGTCGCCGACGGCAACGACCCTTCAGAGCACGCCTGAACCCAACCTTCGACCTTCAGCATGAACTGGACAGACAGACAGGTAGACAGACAGACAGGTAGACACCACGTTGGTTGTGGACGAGTAAAGACGATCAGATAGTGAGACAGGTAGACAAACAAGTGTATTAATCACCTGTTCAGCCCCCTGGTGGAAGCCAGTTGCCATAGCAAGCGTGTTGCTACGCTCTTCCAGTGCCGCTGTCAGGGACTTCCAGTCTTCCTGTAACCGTGACGACACCAAGGAGATCCGCTCAGCGCCGTAGTGACCGGCCTCTGCGAGCCTCGCCGCCACGGTGACCACGCTGTCCACGTTCACGCTGCCATTCTGCCCGGAGACATTCAGAGACGTTGTTAACAAGGATTCGTTAAAGATCACGTTCGGGTTCGGAACAGAACGAGATCGCACACTGACCATGCAGTTGGCGGTGAAGTGCTGGTGTTGTGTCTGGAGGTCGAGGACGTGCTGGTGGGTCTGGCCCACCTCCACCAGACTCTGCATGAACAGCTCTTTACTGTGGGCGATCCACTCCGACATCTGAGAGAGAGACAGCAGAAAGAATCAAAGGTGAGAGAGCTCGTAGGTTCGATGCCCTGTGCGCCATCGTCCCCGCCCACCTCACCTTGGTGGCGTCCTGTTCAAACAGGTGCAGCTGCAGCGCCTGGTCCAGGTGCAGCTTCCTGTCGCTCCAGCTCTGCAGCAGGTGGCTACGAGCCGCCTGCAGTCGCTCCAGCAGGGACGACACCTTGGGCGCCACGCTCTGGAAGTCCGTCCCACCTGACAGCCAGCTGCCGTGGCTACAACCACCACCGCTGACTTCATTAGAGGCGTCGCCATGTGAGGGGACCAAGCGCATGCGCTGGAGCAAACTCCGCCCTTCTCGTTCAAGGGCTTCAACTGGCGCCGTGGCGACGGTGTTTCTCAGACGATTGTGTTCCTCCAGGAGTCTGGAGAGGGAAAGTTTTAATACACAATCAATAGCTTCACTAAATAATCAATGAGTACGCTGCGGCTCTTTCTTACTTTCGGGCCTCGTCCACGTCCTGGGGCTCTGGGATGCGGCTCAGTCCCGCCTCCAGCTGCTCCAGCTGGACCAGCAGCTGCGTGGCGGCCCCAGAGAACTCATCCAGACCCAGACGCAGCTCGGTCCACTCCACGTGGTCGTACTCCAGCGAGCCGCCGAGGTCAGAGGTCAACTGGGAGGGGTCGACGAGCCGGGACAGACCCTCCACCGACACCAGGGAGGTCTGGAGACAGAGAGACAGTGGAGCATCAGTAGCTGCACAGTTAGCACCTTTAGTGGTACGTCAGTTAGCATCAATGGTAATAATAGTGGTTTCAGTGGAGCGCATCGTACAGCAGTAGTTATCAGTCTTAGTACTGCAGTAGTTATCAGTCTTAGTACTGCAGTAGTTATCAGTCTTAGTACTGCAGTAGTTATCAGTCTTAGTACTGCAGTAGTTATCAGTCTTAGTACTGCAGTAGTAGTACTGCAGTAGTACCTCGAAGCTGAGCTTGGCGCTGCCCAGGTTGGTTTTGTGTTTCTGCCAGAAAGTGTCTGGTTTGATGAGCAGAGCCGTGTGGATGTTGGAGGAAAACGACTCCTGCAGCGTCCTCAGCACCGGCTTCACACTGTCCCACTTACTGCCGCGCATGTCCACCACCACGGTGAAGCCCCGGGCTCGCACATCCTCACTGAGACAGACAGGGAGAGGGACAGACGTGGTGTTAGTCTCACCCAGGTTTGCTCATGTCCACTGACTTCACTGAGAGAGAGACAGGTAGAGGGGACATCCTGTACCTGGGTATGGTCGCCAGGTAAGTGACCAATCGGCTGAGGTCCTCCTGTTTTATTCGATCGTGATTAGTCCTGGCAGGGAAGGTCAGGATTGGTCCGCCTCGTTTGTCTCGTCCTCCTGAAACAAACACTCGTTTAAACTGGGTCAAACTGTGTGTGTGTGAGTGTGTGTGTGTGTGTGTGTGTGTGTGTGTGAGTGTGTGAGTGTGTGTGAGTGTGTGTGTGTGTTACCTGATACAAAGGCCACTTTCTCTCTGAGCACCGTCAGGACGTCGACCGCCCGAACACACTCGGCTTTACCTGAACCTGAGACACACACATGGAAAATGAAACATGTTTTTTCTCATAACTTTATCATTTGTAAAAGCTACGAATGTTCCCAAACACACGTGGGATGATTGTTGAGATGCTGCTGTTAAAAAAGTCTGAGGGTTCATCCTCCTGCGAACATGAAGGTGACACCGTCTGAGTTTATCAGTTTGTTGGGGACGTCCTCAGATGTCGTGTCAACAGTCAAAACACCAAAGAGCTAAAGAATCAAAAGTCTTGACCCGTCCGTCTCCTCTCGTCTCATCTGGAGCTGCAGAGATTTTATAAATCACTGATGCTTCAGATAATAATGTGATGATAATAACAGACGATGAATCGATGAAGATAAAACAAAGTGAGAGACGTTGCTCCTCATCCCGTGATTCTGTCTGTTCACGTGTTTCAGACGCTGGTTGTTGAATTTCATGTTAAAATAAAGATGAACCAAACAACATCAGATCCAAACGTCCACTGAACTCAACCAATCAGGCTTCAACTGACATTTCAAGTCAAAGTCCTGCAGCTCAGTGTGTGTCTGTGTGTGTGTCAGTGTGTGTGTGTGCGTCAGATCATCCTCCACAGCGGGAGGAAGCTAATCCAACACACACACACACTGAGGACATTAAGCGTCTCACATTAGCAGCTCGGCGAGCGGCGCTACCCCTCGGAGAGAAAACCTAAAAACGTGGCGGAGATGAAGGAGAAGAGAGAGGGACACTCGTTTATTCATCCTTCACTAGCTCCTCGCTCCGTCCTCTGTCTCCTTCACTAGTGTCCTTCAGTCCTTCACGACCCAGACGCTATAATCCAGACTGATTGTTTGAGACGTCTGACGGATTAACACAGATCATCACTGTAGTATACACAACGTCACTGTGTATACTCACATACATATATATATAGAGACCATCAGTGACTGTATATAAAGATGGAGGAGGGTTTCTGACGTGTACTGCAGCCAGACACCAGGGGGCGTTGCAGATGATGATGTAGCTGTGATGTGTCCATGTTTATTTACAGTGTGTGGACACTAATGAGGTGATGTCGGTGTCTGTGGTCCGACGCAGACAAAACATGACGATCATCAGAAAAATCAATCAACAGTCTGATTGACCAGCTGTCAATCACCCTGACTGATCCTGAACCAGCTGTCACACACACACTTGAGTCAATGGGTGGATGTGGAGGCATCACACACACACACACACACACACACACACACACACACACACACACACACACACACACACACACACAGACACACACACAGACACACACAGACAGTGTAAAGCCTAAAATAGCTGCTGCTCAGAGCCTCAGAGAAACTGTCAGGACTCGTCTCCCTGATGACACAACTCAACTAATGAAGACGATCAGGAGCATCGTACGAACATCGGACGCTTTCAGACCTTCACTGGTAAATCTATCGGAGGATCTCTGGATATTTGTTTTCTGGTTTTCCTTCGGTAAATAAACACACATAGAAGATTCAGAAAAGTCAAACACAGTTCCTGAAGAATAAACATCAATAAACAAATTGTGTATTAAAGTGTTTATTCTACTGACTGAAGAGACGAGTGGATCTGGTTACGTGTTTTACATTTTAATGTTTGGACAAAAAGTTTAAAATCAAAGTCTAAATAATGCTAACGCTAATTGTAAGAAGGTCAGCAACCAGCAGGTTAGCTTAGCCTAGCATAATGACTGGAAACAGAGGGAAACTGCTAGCCTGAGGCCTAAAGATGCGAAGTTAAAGAGTCACGAGTCTTCGTCCAACTCACAGACGGTAAATGAAGATGCATCACAGGTCATTGACTCTGCCTCCTCTATGTTAGCAGCTGGGACATGGTCCGCACGCTAACTTCTATTTACTTATTCTGTTTAAGTCTAAATAATAAAGCAACTAAAACGTGACTCAGTTCCTCCAACAGTCTCCTGATGAATCACGTCTACATTCACTGGATCCAGATGTTTATTGAAATCAATTTGACTCAAAAACATAATAATAATGATAATAATAATAATAATAACAATAACGATACCATCTCTGAAAAAGGTCTGAAAAAGTCTTTAAAATGATTAAAGTCCCTTAAAGAAAGATCTTCGAAGTTTTCTAAAAGAATATGTCCTGCAGCTGAACCTTCACTGATTCATCTGTAGATCATCTGATCGATCAATCAAAACAATGTGCGGTCGGTCCTTAAGCTTCTTGTTTTGTCTCAAACTCAAAGACGTTCATGTTTATTTTCTTTAATCCTCACATTTATGTATAATCATGTATAATGTATAATGTGACATGTATGATTCATTGATTATTGATCACTGTGATCCTGTCAATCAACTCAGAGACGATCAGGTGACAGCTTCACCTGCTGGTGCTGCATGAGGCTGTTGCCATGGTTACCTGCAGGTGAACGTTCCACCTTGATGTCCGAACTGTGACCATTCAAAAGGATTTTAATTGACTCCTGTCAGCCAATCAGAGGCCAGGATTCTGTTTTACTGCTACTGATGATGATGAAGATGATGATGATGATGATGATGATGATACCTCTACTACTGGAATGAATGGGAAACACACACACACACACACACACACACACACACACACACGTTTAATAACCCAGCAGGCCTTCCCACAATCCTCCTTGGTGGGACCCTCCACACCCCCACCACACACACACACTCTCTGAGTCAATGGGCGGATGTGGAGGCATCATGGCGACAGCAGCTCCCACTACACACACGCACACGCCTGCTCGCGCGCACTCATGCACTCACACACACACACACACACACCCTACCTGCCGTCGCCAGGCCGTCCGGGCCCGCTTCTCCTCCTCCATCCACCGGATTCATCCTCCCTCCTCTTCCTCCCTCCTCCTCCTCCTCCTCCTCCTCGCGCTCTGCTCCGTTATGTACCGTCGGTGTCTCCTCGCGCCTCCTCCTCCTCCTCCTCCTCCTCCCTACCAGTCCATCCCTGCTCGGTCCAGGCTCCGGTTGGAGGGACGGATGTGTCTCCTGCTCCCGGTACCGATCACTGCTGCATCCTCCTCGGTCAGCCTCCTCCTCCTCTTCCTCCTCCTCTTCCTCCTCTGCTGCTGCTCTTACGTTACCGTGATCCCGCGCGGCATCACATCACGTCACCGTTACAGATCCCGTTACCGTCCCCCGGTGCTGCTCTCTCTCTGCCGGTGCGGGCAGCGGACGCGCGCACGGTCTGTGTGTTCGAGCACGCAGGCGCAGCGCGCACCGTGAGGCTGCAGCAGCTGCACCGACCGTCCGTTACTATCACGTTACTGTGCGTTACTATTACTGCTCACCACGTGATCAGCAGAGAGAAGACTTTTATATAATATAAACGTGTCATATGTTGTGTAAATATTATATTTTACATTAATTTAGTTTTATATATAAAGAGATATTCATGATATATAATTTAAATAGTACTAACTTTATTATATAATATTATGGTCAACAACATATATAGTGTTTGATATAAATTCTTAATGAATGGACACAGAAAGAAGAGCATCAATAATAATATATTTCTGAACCAATAGGATCACAAAGAAAAACTAACATTGATCAAATCTATTTAAAGAACAACTTCTCATTGATGTTTCTGAAGATACAAACCAATGAGTATCTTCTGGATGAAGAGGAAGATGATCCTCACTCATCACTGACAGTGAACTGGTTCCGCTGCAGCTCCTCACACTGAAGATGAGTGAAGCTGCTGCTGTTCCACTCATTCAGCTCAACTAACAGCGCCACCCACAGGCCACCGGGGCGCACTGCAGCCTCACAGACGATACACTTTACTGATAATAACACTTATTAAACTATATATATATATATAAACTATATACTTATTAAACTATATATACAGTATATATATATATATATATATATATATATATATATATATATATATATATATATATATATATATATATATACTGTATATATATATATATATATTCAACAACTTATAGACAAGCAACATGAATAAATTCTTTATGAGCTCTATTTAAAACATCTTTTTTCCTCTGGTTGGTTTTTGTCTTTATTTCCTTAGTAAATAAATAAATGTATATAATAAATAAACATTTGTTTTTGGTGCAGAGGGGTGTGCGCCGTCGCAGTGTGATGACGTCATGTTGCCGTAGAAACAGCAGCGCGTCGGCTAGCTACGAGCTAACTGTGTTAGCTGTCAAACGTTGTGTTTGAAACTTCGAAGCGTTTATTTGTCAGTGTTTTACCATCAACGAGTCGACGGAGCCGACGTTTAACCGGATAACGACACTTGTTTTACCCGCTGAAGTGAAGTGACGGATAAACAACGAACCACAGTCGCCTTGTGGTCCGAGGCGAGCTAACAGATGCTAACAGATGCTAACAGATGCTAACAGGTGTCAGAAGGTGGAAACTATGAAATCAGAGACATAAATAAAGTGTTTCACCTGTAACACTTAAATTCACCTGCAGGACTAATGTGAGGCAACAAGTGAATTACATCATCAGTGTTTGGTGAACACGTGTTTGACACTTTGTTGTGTTGATGTGTGTTGAACAGAGAACATGGAGTCTGTGTCCCAGCTGAAGAAACATCTGGAGGAGGAAGATCTGAACCTGCAGCAGAAAGTCACCTTGCTCAACAGCAGCGTCACGAGTGAGACTACATGAAAACACTCAAACTGTTTCCTCCATCTTCACTTCTTCATCACTTCATCATCACTTTATCATCTTCACTTTATCATCTTCACTTTATCACTTCATCATCATCACTTCATCACTTCATCATCATCACTTCATCACTTCATCACTTCATCATCATCACTTCATCACTTCATCACTTTATCATCTTCACTTTATCATCTTCATCATCACTTCATCATCCTTCATAACTTCATCATCTTCATCATCATCACTTCATCACTACATCACTTCATCATCACTTCATCATCACGTCATCATCACTTCATCATCTTCACTTCATCATCACTTCATCATCACTTCATCACTTCATCATCACTACATCACTTCATCACTTCATCATCACTTCATCACTTTATCATCATCATCTTCATTTCATCATCACTTCATCACTACATCACTTCATCTCTTCACTTCATCACTTCATCATCTTCACTTCATCACTTCATCTTCACTTCATCATCACTTTATCATCTTCACTTTATCATCTTCACTTTATCATCATTTACCATCATCACTTCATCACTTCATCATTCATCATCACTTTATCATCTTCACTTCATCATCTTCACTTTATCATCTTCATCATCACTTCATCACTTCATCACTTCATCATTTATCATCTTCACTTTATCATCATCACTTCATCACTTCATCATCACTTCACTACTTCATCATCACTTCATCATCATCACTTCATCACTACATCACTTCATCATCACTTCATCATCACGTCATCATCACTTCATCATCTTCACTTCATCATCACTTCATCATCACTTCATCACTTCATCACTTCATCATTACCATCACTTCATCATTACTTCATCATCTTCACTTCATCATCACTTCATCTTCACTTCATCATCTTCACTTTATCATCTTCACTTTATCACTTCATCATCATCACTTCATCACTTCATCACTTCATCACTTCATCATCTTCACTTCATCATCATCACTTCATCACTTCATCATCACTACATCACTACATCACTTCATCACGCTACTATCACTTCATCATCATCACTTCATCATCACTTCATCACTACATCACTACATCACTTCATCACGTCATCATCACTTCATCATCATCACTTCATCACTTCACCAGAGTTAAAGGGGGGAGGTCCTTTCTAATGTGACGCTCTCGTGTCTCTGTCAGACGTCCTGAACGTGGCGGCGCTTCAGACCGACAGCGGTGCTTTGCCTCGTGTGAAGTCTGAGCTGTATCACAGCGGCGTCCTGAGTCACTGCGTCCTCGTCCTCGCTCAGGATCCCAGAGAGCTGAGGAGCAACTGGAGCGCCGCCGCCACCCTCGCCCAGCTCACCAGGTTCTCCTCATAGTCCATTTATTCTAGGTTTATAAATGTATATCCTCAATATACTTGATATCTGAGTTTATTTAAAGAAAAAATATGATGTAGAAGAAAATTTAAAATGTTTTATATTAAAGTGTTTTTGAAGTAAAGATGTAATGTTTTAGTATTTTAAATATATGGAAGGTTAAATGATTTAAATATTTTGAATATCTTACATTTTCTAATAGATTTTCAGTGTTTAAAATGTCTATATTTTGTCTAATTCTAGTTTCATATAACGTACTGACAGTTTAAATTGTCTCCTCAGCTCCTGCTGTGTTGGGTTTGACCCTGGTGACGATGCAAAGGCCTTTTATAGGCTCCTCCTACCGTCAGTCGTGGACGGCCTCCTGTCATTGGCCAGTCAGCTGATGAGGCGGGTGGAGGTGAGTGAGCCTTGAAGCTTCACAGTCGAAGCGTCTGAAGCTGATCCAGATGTGTGTGTGTGTCAGTGTGTGTCTCTGTTCAGGAAGGTGATGGACTCCGTCATGTGGCTGCTGGGAGTCCACAGCCAGCTCAGCACTCAGGGTGCGTCCACTCACTGCTCATCGACCTGACGGATCACCTGTTTACTGAGGACTCATAGATCTGTCTCTGTCTCTGTCCAGTCCTCAGCTCCGCTCACTATGAGCAGATCCAGATGTGTGAGGACGTCACTGTGTCTCTGCTCTGTGTCCAGATGTGGATTCAAGCCTGCACAGCCAACAGGTGGCGCTCATGAGTTTACTGTCCACTGATCATTTATATTTATGAACCTGCTTCATGTCAATAAGGTTAATATAAACCCCTCCCACTCTGCAGGAACTTCCTGTCCAGCCTGACTGACGACTCCGTCCTGTTGCTGCTGAACGAGGTCGTCGGCCAATTAGCCGTCAGCTCCGATGTGGCGGTGGGAGGGGCCTCCGTCAAACTCATCCTCCTCATGGCCAATCAGCTGCAGCTGCGTCTCAAGCCCCTCCTCCTCAACTTCAAAGGTCAGAGGTCGCACACGTCGACGACTCACAGCGGCAGGAAGTTCTGTTCAGTTAAATGAACTGAAAGGTCAGAGGTCTCTCTCTCT